>NC_092063.1:30510250-30574040 GCF_039877785.1 Chaetodon trifascialis
GATTCTCAACTAGCGGGTCACGGTCCAAAAGTGGGCTGCAGGCGGACATCGGGGCGGAACTCCGCTGCAGAGGAGAACACACAACGCGCGCACCTATCCAGAGAGCAAAGGAGAATTGTAAACGTGCGACCATGTAGAGACAGACATGGCATGCCAACCTGTAAATGAGATAAATAATATAAAGATATTTAGTTTGTTTCATAAAAGGACAAGATATAGACCTGGGCCCGTATTCACAAAGCATCCTAAGGCTAAAAGTAGCTCTTAGTGACGTCATCCCTCGAAAATCTCCAAATTCTTCGAATTCTAAGATTTTTCTTAGAATTTTCCCTTGGTAAGATAAAAGTTATTCACAAAGCGTCTTAGGCCTTAAGAGAGCTCCTACTGTGAAAAACTGTTAGGAGGAGGGAGGAGGAAGGAGGACGTTTAAGAAGCCTAAGAGTGTCTTAAACAGACAGGGATTGCAGCACGTACCAGCGCTTCTCACGCTTGTCGCACGTGCGTAAAAGGAGAGGGAACGACGCATTGATCTGCTGGGCAATGCGCTCCCAAGTCTGCCTCTTCCCTTTGTCTGTAATCCACTTTCCCTCTTAATACTCTTTTATTTTCATCCATAAGCTGTGCCAACAGCAGGCACTGCTCTTGTGTACAGTTTGGCTTTCTTGTTCTCTTTTCGTTCGCTGTTTTGGTCATTCTGCCAAATCTAACCGTCTTTTACAAGGACGCCAGCAAACACAGGAATTGCTGACAGCTGAGTCTGTGTCCACCATTCATATCAAATACATTAAGTAGTAAACTTAACAGCATGGACAGTAAATGTTATAATAAGCAAATCAATATAATCGGCATATGAATGAGGTACGTTCGAACATTTTGAAGCTGTGTTGCAATTAATTTAATTTTGCTGAGGTTCATCATCATGACATAAAATTAATGTCACGATTACACATTTCTTAATACAGTCCAAGTTATATGATCGGTTGATTTTACTGTCCATTCATTACTAGGAGCGTTGTTGTGAGCTGGCGCTATATAGAAAATAAAATTAGATAAAATTCACTTGACCTTCAAACTGCAAACTGAAAATTCAACCTTTCCACAGAATTCTGTCTTGGCTGATTTTTAAAAATGCAAATCATTATATTAATTGTTATTGTTAAATTTCAACAATAAACTTAAGTCTATAGATGGGCTACAGGTCAAAGTCAAAAATCAACTTTGTGTCATTAACACCACATGTACAGGACATAAAGAGGGGTCCAAGTAAGTCCCCTGTGTGCGAAACAACCAAAAAAAAAAAATGTTATGAGTTATGAAAATCTCATATATATGGCGCTTTGGAATAAAAGCGTCTGCCAAATGACAAATTAATTGTAATTGTTAAAAGCTTAGTCTGGTGGAGCTTGCATGGCGCCTCAGTAGAAAGAGCATATGATGGGTGCTGGGGCTCTCACTCTCCTTAATTTGAGCAGGAAGTAGAGGCAATGCTGGGCTTTCTTTGCCACTGATGCAGTGTGTCTTGTTCAAGAGAGGTCCTCAGTAATTTGGTGCTGCTCACCCTCTCACAGTAGAATGATTTGTGGTAAGTGGGGGGTGTTGGGGGTGGGTTCTCCAGAAGTCAATTTCAATCTCCTTTGTTGTCTCCACATTTAGGGAGAGATTGGTATTTCCATACCACATGGCCAGTGGGTTCACCTCGTGCCTGTAGTTGGTCTCATCTCTGTTGCTGATGCCGACCAGTACTGCATGTGATCTCTCTGTAACAAAGTCCTGCCACCAATTCCAGAGGAGGTTGCACAGGCCAAGCTGGTAACTGCTGAGGGATGACAGTGTTGGATGGTAAACTGACGTCTGTGAACAACATTCTCATGTAAGATTCTCTTGTGTGCAGGTGGGCGAGAGCCGAGTGGAGAGCAGAGGAGATTGCATCATCAGTGGACCGGTTGGCCTGGAATGCAAACTGAAATGGGTCCAGGAGAGGTGGGAGGCTGGAATTTATTTGTTGCATGGCGAGCCTTTCAAAGCATCATAATGGTGGAGGTCAGTGCAACAGGGCAGTAGAGTTTCAGCACCCATGTAACTATTAGCAGCTGAGTCTGAGCTCATAAGAGCAGTCACAAAAATGAATGAAATCATTTTTGACATGCTAAACATAAAACACACGCAGCTGACAAAAAGAGACATAGACAAACTTTATTGTCATTCATTAAACAGCAGGTGTATACTGAATGAAATTTCTAAATCCAGCAGGCTCAGCACAGGGTAGAAAATAGTTAAAAAGTATATATGTGTGTGTGTGTGTGTGTGTGTGTGTGTGTGTGTGTGTGTGTGTGTGTGTGTGTGTGTGTGTATACACAGTACAGTATATGTATAAATGAACAGTAGGTGGTGAAAATATTTACAATTATCGTAAAGAATATTAAAATAAATGGCGGTATAATTTTGCATATACAGTGTATATATAAACAGTATGTCAAATCAACAGTGTGTTCAATAAACAGTAGAATATAGGTTAAGTTAAGGAATAGCAGCAGAAATATGCGGTAAGTGAAAAACAAGCAGCACAAATATACAAGTAATAAGTTTTAAGTAATAAGTAATTTTAAAATGTATAAGAGAAGAATGACCTGAGGTGACATCAGTGGTGCAAAGATGCTCATTTAGAGTTCAGCAGTCTGATGGACTGAGGGAAAAATCTGTTGCAGAACCTGGTGGTCCTGCAGCGAATGCTGCAGAACCTCTTTCCAGAGGCCAGCAGGGAGATCAGACCATGGTGGGGATGTAAAGAGTCCCTGATAATGTTAACGGCACGGGAGATGCAGCATTTAGGCAGCGTTCGGCAGCACAAAAAGAGGAGATAAATAGAGAGAAATATTAGCTTTTGTAGCTGGTAATTAGCCTTTTCAGCCACCGTCAGTATTCAATACAAACAAATTATTAGACTGTAAACCATTAATCAAATCAATAACTAAGCTGTCAGACAACTCTGCCATACTTAAGCAGTTACCTATTGTTTTTGTGGTTGTGACAACCTTAAAAAAAATAAAAATAAATAAATAAATAAATATATATATATATATATAAAATACACACACACACACACACACACACACACACACACACACACACATATATAGCATTTGAATTCCCTGTGGTCTCTGGGGAAAACATTATACCAATCTCCCTTCAAGAAATTTGATGTATTCATATATGTATGTGTCCGCACAAACACATTACTCCAGAAACACAAGATAAAGGGCATATTATATTTTGGCTGTCTTCTTGTCAATTTGGCAAAACAATCCACAAAGATAAACTGTAGTTCCACACAAACAGATTCTTTTCAGCTTGTCAAAATGTTACTATTATCACAATATGAATTTCAGACAGCTTCTGTGTCTGGGGATCGGACCGTCAGGGAGGACCCAGGACAAGCAGGAGGGATTATGTCTCTCGGCTGGCCTGGGAACGCCTTGGGATCCCTCAGCAGGAGCTGGTGGAAGTGGCTGTGGAGAGGGCTGTCTGGGCGTCGTTGCTGAGGCTGATAAGACCCCGATAAGTAGAAGACGACGAGATGAGAGACGAGACAATATGAATTTTGTAATCACAGAAATTGTACTAGCATTATTGTGAATATATGATATGATATGGCACATCCCTGAGGTGATTTATTAATTTACTGAGGAACATCCCAGTACTGACCCAGTGCTGCTCCCTTATTCTCATTTTAAATTCTCATTTTTTCTTTCCATCTCAGACACACTCAAATGTGAGTATCAATGAAGTATGGCTTAGTTTTGTTTTGCTTAAATTGGAAATGTTCCCTGCATAAAACAAATGTGAGCTCAGAGACATTCAACTGTGGATATTTTTGACGGGTATCAGTGTGGCCCACATACAATGACCAGCCAGTAAATTTTAACAAGTGTAGTTACAACATGAGCTCACCAGAGAGGCTCTCTCTGGTGAGCTTTGCCTGTTATTAAAAACACTAAGTACCTTTGAGAAGAGCACATTACCTTGGCTGAGGAAATTCAGAGAGACAGCAATCTGGAGAGGTCTCGTAGTGGAGTATGTTGTTTTAGGTTTTACCATTTCAGAGAAGAAAGGAGCCAAAGATTGTGAGCATGTCAACTGCCATGTGTATGTATGTATGTATGTATGTATGTATGTATGTATTGATCTATTCATTTATTTCATTACTTGCACTGTTGTACCCTGAAAAGTGCTGTATAAGCTGTAGCTATAAAATATTATTTTGATTATTATTTTTGATAATTAGGAAATTATTATTTCTGTAAAGCTTTTTTTCATTAGTGTCCTCATATTGTGGAACAACATGAAGCGAAACACAGCAATCCAGGATCCCTTTCATCTGAGGAGAGTGTGATCTACACTGCTCAGCTTACTTGATCATACCTGTGGCTGCATCGGATGGAACACATGAGATCTCCAGACTGTACACATTCTACAGTGGTAGCACGCACACACACACACAAGCACACAAGAACACATAAACAAAACAATCCTTTTTTTCAAATGAAATGTCCATCTCAGACACACTCAAATGTGGATGTTCATGAATTAAAATGTGGCTTCATTTGATTTACATTGCAGTTGCTGCACATACACAGCAAATCGCGAGAAGGAAATACAAACTTACGAGAAGAAGCATTAATATCACTAGTCACTATTTAAGGTTTGGCTGTTTTTATGTGCCAAACTGTTTCAGAAATAAATCTGCAGCTGAACAACACTCAAATGGGAATGTTTTTGAAGGTCAGCATGGCCTGACATGGTTCAGCTGTTGTTATATTCCAGACTGTCTTAGAATGAAAAATCCACTTGAGAAACCTTCAAGTGTGAATGTTTTTGAAGGACAGCATGGTTAATCTGAATTCCTTTGCAGTTCCTGTGACAAAAACAACATGTGCTCATTATGCTTGTCTAGCTAGCGTGACAAGCTTATATAGTGTGATTTGAAGAGAAAAAAAAACAAAAAACAAATGACCCCATTTTGTAAATGAACTGTTGTTTCTTTATGTGCCAAACTGTCCACTAATGACAATTCCACTTTAGAAACTTGGAAATGTTAATGGTTGTTGAAGGACAGCATGGTTTAATTTGACTTTGTCTTGATTTTTGTGTGGATTTTGTACTTGTGTTGCTCACACAGTGTGGTTTTGAATGTAAAATCACATTTGAAATTCATTTGTTTTTATGTATCAAACTATGTTTGAATGACAATTCCGCTTTAGAAAAATTCAATTGTGCATAGTGTTGAAGGACAACATAGTTTATTTTGATTCCGTATGCATTTACTGTGAAAAAAGGAACATGTGTTCATATTATCTTATTATGTGTTTTTCTCGCTCTGAAGCGTCAATTTTGACGGTCTAATGTAACGAATGTCATTATTTAAGATTCAGCTGTAGTGATGTGTCAGACTATGTTAGAATAACAATTCCACTTTAGAAACATTCACTTGTGCATAGTGTTGAAGGACAACATAATTTATTTTGATTCCGTATGCATTTACTGTGAAAAAAGGAACATGTGTTCATATTGCTCTTTATGTGCATTTCTCCCCCTGAAAGCGTCAATTTTGACGGTCTAATGCAGCGAAAGTCACTATTTAAGATTCAGCTGTAGTGATGTATCAAACTATGTCAGAATGACAATTCCACTTTAGAGACATTCAATTGTGCATAGTGTTGAAGGACAACATAGTTTATTTTGATTCCGTCTGCATTTACTGTGAAAAAAGGAACATGTGTTCATATTACTGTTTATGTGCTTTTCTCGCTCTGTAGCGTCAATTTTGACGGTCTAATGCAGCGAAAGTCACTATTTAAGATTCAGCTGTAGTGATGTATCAAATTATGTCAGAATGACAATTCCACTTTAGAAACATTCACTTGTGCATAGTGTTGAAGGACAACATAGTTTATTTTGATTCCGTATGTATTTACTGTGAAAAAAGGAACATGTGTTCATATTATCTTATTCTGTGTTTTTCTCGCTTTGAAGCGTCAATTTTGACGGTCTAATGTAACGAATGTCATTATTTAAGATTCAGCTGTAGTGATGTGTCAAACTATGTTAGAATAACAATTCCACTTTAGAAACATTCAATTTTACATAGTGTTGAAGGACAACATAGTTTATTTTGATTCCGTATGCATTTACTGTGAAAAAAGGAACATGTGTTCATATTATCTTATTATGTGTTTGTCTCGCTCTGAAGCGTCAATTTTGACGGCCTAATGCAGCGAAAGTCACTATTTAAGATTCAGCTCTAGTGATGTGTCAAACTATGTTAGAATAACAATTCCACTTTAGAAACATTCACTTGTGCATAGTGTTGAAGGACAACATAATTTATTTTGATTCCGTCTGCATTTACTGTGAAAAAAGGAACATGTGTTCATATTGCTCTTTATCTGCCTTTCTCCCTCTGAAAGCGTCAATTTTGACGGTCTAATGTAACGAATGTCATTATTTAAGATTCAGCTGTAGTGATGTGTCAAACTATGTTAGAATAACAATTCCACTTTAGAAACATTCAATTGTGCATAGTGCTGAAGGACAACATAATTTATTTTGATTCCGTATGTATTTACTGTGAAAAAAGGAACATGTGTTCATATTGCTCTTTATGTGCATTTCTCGCTCTGAAGCGTCAATTTTGACGGTCTAATGTAACGAATGTCATTATTTAAGATTCAGCTGTAGTGATGTGTCATACTATGTTAGAATAACAATTCCAGTTCAGAAACATTCAATTTTGCATAGTGTTGAAGGACAACATAATTTATTTTGATTCCGTATGTATTTACTGTGAAAAAAGGAACATGTGTTCATATTATCTTATTATGTGTTTTTCTCGCTTTGAAGCGTCAATTTTGACGGTCTAATGTAACGAATGTCATTATTTAAGATTCAGCTGTAGTGATGTGTCAAACTATGTTAGAATAACAATTCCACTTTAGAAACATTCATTTATGCATATTATTGAAGGACAACATAATTTATTTTGATTCCGTCTGCATTTACTGTGAAAAAAGGAACATGTGTTCATATTGCTCTTTATGTGCATTTCTCCCTCTGAAAGCGTCAATTTTGACGGTCTAATGTAACGAATGTCATTATTTAAGATTCAGCTGTAGTGATGTGTCAAACTATGTTAGAATAACAATTCCACTTTAGAAACATTCAATTGTGCATAGTGTTGAAGGACAACATAATTTATTTTGATTCCGTATGTATTTACTGTGAAAAAAGGAACATGTGTTCATATTGCTCTTTTTGTGCATTTCTCGCTCTGAAGCGTCAATTTTGACGGTCTAATGTAACGAATGTCATTATTTAAGATTCAGCTGTAGTGATGTGTCATACTATGTTAGAATAACAATTCCACTTTAGAAACATTCAATTTTGCATAGTGTTGAAGGACAACATAATTTATTTTGATTCCGTATGTATTTACTGTGAAAAAAGGAACATGTGTTCATATTACTGTTTATGTGTTTTTCTGGCTTTGAAGCGTCAATTTTGACGGTCTAATGTAACGAATGTCATTATTTAAGATTCAGCTGTAGTGATGTGTCAAACTATGTTAGAATAACAATTCCACTTTAGAAACATTCAATTTTGCATAGTGTTGAAGGACAACATAATTTATTTTGATTCCGTATGTATTTACTGTGAAAAAAGGAACATGTGTTCATATTATCTTATTATGTGTTTTTCTCGCTTTGAAGCGTCAATTTTGACGGTCTAATGCAGCGAAAGTCACTATTTAAGATTCAGCTGTGGTGATGTATCAAACTATGTTGGAATGACAATTCCACTTTAGAAACATTCATTTATGCATATTATTGAAGGACAACATAGTTTATTTTGATTCTGTATGCAGTTACTGTGAAAACAGCCACGTGTTCATATTGTCTCATTATGTGTTTTTCTGGCTCTGAAAGCGTTAATTTTGACGGTCTAATGCAGCGAATGTCACTATTTAAGATTCAGCTGTGGTGATGTGTCAAACTATGTTAGAATAACAATTCCACTTTAGAAACATTCACTTGTGCATAGTGTTGAAGGACAACATAATTTATTTTGATTCCGTATGTATTTATTGTGAAAAAAGGAACATGTGTTCATATTACTGTTTATGTGTTTTTCTCGCTCTGAAGCGTCAATTTTGACGGTCTAATGCAGCGAAAGTCACTATTTAAGATTCAGCTGTGGTGATGTATCAAATTATGTCAGAATGACAATTCCACTTTAGAAACATTCAATTTTGCATAGTGTTGAAGGACAACATAATTTATTTTGATTCCGTATGCATTTACTGTGAAAAAAGGAACATGTGTTCATATTACTGTTTATGTGCTTTTCACGCTCTGTAGCGTCAATTTTGACGGTCTAATGTAACGAATGTCATTATTTAAGATTCAGCTGTGGTGATGTATCAAACTATGTTAGAATGACAATTCCACTTTAGAAACATTCAGTTGTGCATAGTGTTGAAGGACAACATAATTTATTTTGATTCCGTGTGCATTTACTGTGAAAAAAGGAACATGTGTTCATATTGCTCTTTATGTGCATTTCTCCCCCTGAAAGCGTCAATTTTGACGGTCTAATGTAACGAATGTCATTATTTAAGATTCAGCTGTGGTGATGTATCAAACTATGTCAGAATGACAATTCCACTTTAGAAACATTCAGTTGTGCATAGTGTTGAAGGACAACATAATTTATTTTGATTCCGTATGCATTTACTGTGAAAAAAGGAACATGTGTTCATATTATCTTATTATGTGTTTTTCTCGCTCTGAAGCGTCAATTTTGACGGACTAATGCAGCGAAAGTCACTATTTAAGATTCAGCTGTGGTGATGTATCAAACTATGTTAGAATGACAATTCCACTTCAGAAACATTCATTTATGCATATTATTGAAGGACAGCATAGTTTATTTTGATTCTGTATGCAGTTACTGTGAAAACAGCCACGTGTTCATATTGTCTCATTATGTGTTTTTCTGGCTCTGAAAGCGTTAATTTTGACGGTCTAATGCAGCGAATGTCACTATTTAAGATTCAGCTGTGGTGATGTATCAAACTATGTTAGAATAACAATTCCACTTTAGAAACATTCACTTGTGCATAGTGTTGAAGGACAACATAATTTATTTTGATTCCGTATGCATTTACTGTGAAAAAAGGAACATGTGTTCATATTATCTTATTATGTGTTTTTCTCGCTCTGTAGCGTCAATTTTGACGGCCCAATGCAGTGAAAGTCACTATTTAAGATTCAGCTGTGGTGATGTATCAAACTATGTTAGAATAACAATTCCACTTTAGAAACATTCACTTGTGCATAGTGTTGAAGGACAACATAGTTTATTTTGATTCCGTATGCATTTACTGTGAAAAAAGGAACATGTGTTCATATTGTCTCATTATGTGTTTTTCTGGCTCTGAAAGCGTTAATTTTGACGGTCTAATGCAGCGAATGTCACTATTTAAGATTCAGCTGTGGTGATGTATCAAACTATGTTAGAATGACAATTCCACTTTAGAAACATTCACTTGTGCATAGTGTTGAAGGACAACATAATTTATTTTGATTCCGTATGCATTTACTTTGAAAAAAGGAACATGTGTTCATATTACTGTTTATGTGTTTTTCTCGCTTTGAAGCGTCAATTTTGACGGTCTAATGCAGCGAAAGTCACTATTTAAGATTCAGCTGTAGTGATGTATCAAACTATGTTAGAATGACAATTCCACTTCAGAAACATTCATTTATGCATATTATTGAAGGACAACATAGTTTATTTTGATTCTGTATGCAGTTACTGTGAAAACAGCCACGTGTTCATATTGTCTCATTATGTGTTTTTCTGGCTCTGAAAGCGTTAATTTTGACGGTCTAATGCAGCGAATGTCACTATTTAAGATTCAGCTGTGGTGATGTATCAAACTATGTTAGAATGACAATTCCACTTTAGAAACATTCACTTGTGCATAGTGTTGAAGGACAACATAATTTATTTTGATTCCGTATGCATTTACTTTGAAAAAAGGAACATGTGTTCATATTACTGTTTATGTGTTTTTCTCGCTTTGAAGCGTCAATTTTGACGGTCTAATGCAGCGAAAGTCACTATTTAAGATTCAGCTGTAGTGATGTATCAAACTATGTCAGAATGACAATTCCACTTTAGAAACATTCAATTTTGCATAGTGTTGAAGGACAACATAGTTTATTTTGATTCCGTATGCATTTTCTGTGAAAAAAGGAACATGTGTTCATATTATCTTATTATGTGTTTTTCTCGCTCTGAAGCGTCAATTTTGACGGCCTAATGCAGCGAAAGTCACTATTTAAGATTCAGCTGTGGTGATGTATCAAACTATGTTAGAATAACAATTCCACTTTAGAAACATTCACTTGTGCATAGTGTTGAAGGACAACATAATTTATTTTGATTCCGTATGCATTTACTGTGAAAAAAGGAACATGTGTTCATATTGCTCTTTATGTGCATTTCTCCCCCTGAAAGCGTCAATTTTGACGGTCTAATGTAACGAATGTCATTATTTAAGATTCAGCTGTGGTGATGTATCAAACTATGTCAGAATGACAATTCCACTTTAGAAACATTCAGTTGTGCATAGTGTTGAAGGACAACATAATTTATTTTGATTCCGTATGCATTTACTTTGAAAAAAGGAACATGTGTTCATATTACTGTTTATGTGTTTTTCTCGCTTTGAAGCGTCAATTTTGACGGTCTAATGCAGCGAAAGTCACTATTTAAGATTCAGCTGTAGTGATGTATCAAACTATGTTAGAATGACAATTCCACTTCAGAAACATTCATTTATGCATATTATTGAAGGACAACATAGTTTATTTTGATTCTGTATGCAGTTACTGTGAAAACAGCCACGTGTTCATATTGTCTCATTATGTGTTTTTCTGGCTCTGAAAGCGTTAATTTTGACGGTCTAATGCAGCGAATGTCACTATTTAAGATTCAGCTGTGGTGATGTATCAAACTATGTTAGAATGACAATTCCACTTTAGAAACATTCACTTGTGCATAGTGTTGAAGGACAACATAATTTATTTTGATTCCGTATGCATTTACTTTGAAAAAAGGAACGTGTTCATATTACTGTTTATGTGTTTTTCTCGCTTTGAAGCGTCAATTTTGACGGTCTAATGCAGCGAAAGTCACTATTTAAGATTCAGCTGTAGTGATGTATCAAACTATGTCAGAATGACAATTCCACTTTAGAAACATTCAATTTTGCATAGTGTTGAAGGACAACATAGTTTATTTTGATTCCGTATGCATTTTCTGTGAAAAAAGGAACATGTGTTCATATTATCTTATTATGTGTTTTTCTCGCTCTGAAGCGTCAATTTTGACGGCCTAATGCAGCGAAAGTCACTATTTAAGATTCAGCTGTGGTGATGTATCAAACTATGTTAGAATAACAATTCCACTTTAGAAACATTCACTTGTGCATAGTGTTGAAGGACAACATAATTTATTTTGATTCCGTATGCATTTACTGTGAAAAAAGGAACATGTGTTCATATTACTGTTTATGTGTTTTTCTCGCTTTGAAGCGTCAATTTTGACGGTCTAATGCAGCGAAAGTCACTATTTAAGATTCAGCTGTAGTGATGTATCAAACTATGTTAGAATGACAATTCCACTTCAGAAACATTCATTTATGCATATTATTGAAGGACAACATAGTTTATTTTGATTCTGTATGCAGTTACTGTGAAAACAGCCACGTGTTCATATTGTCTCATTATGTGTTTTTCTGGCTCTGAAAGCGTTAATTTTGACGGTCTAATGCAGCGAATGTCACTATTTAAGATTCAGCTGTGGTGATGTATCAAACTATGTCAGAATGACAATTCCACTTTAGAAACATTCACTTGTGCATAGTGTTGAAGGACAACATAATTTATTTTGATTCCGTATGCATTTACTGTGAAAAAAGGAACATGTGTTCATATTGCTCTTTATGTGCATTTCTCCCCCTGAAAGCGTCAATTTTGACGGTCTAATGTAACGAATGTCATTATTTAAGATTCAGCTGTGGTGATGTATCAAACTATGTCAGAATGACAATTCCACTTTAGAAACATTCACTTGTGCATAGTGTTGAAGGACAACATAGTTTATTTTGATTCCGTATGCATTTACTGTGAAAAAAGGAACATGTGTTCATATTGCTCTTTATGTGCATTTCTCCCTCTGAAAGCGTCAATTTTGACGGTCTAATGTAACGAATGTCATTATTTAAGATTCAGCTGTACTGATGTGTCAAACTATGTTAGAATAACAATTCCACTTTAGAAACATTCAATTGTGCATAATGTTGAAGGACATCATAGTTTATTTTGATTCCGTATGCATTTACTGTGAAAAAAGGAACATGTGTTCATATTGCTCTTATGTGCATTTCTCCCCCTGAATGCGTCAATTTTGACGGTCTAATGTAACGAATGTCATTATTTAAGATTCAGCTGTAGTGATGTGTCAAACTATGTTAGAATAACAATTCCACTTTAGAAACATTCAATTGTGCATATTATTGAAGGACAACATAGTTTATTTTGATTCTGTATGCAGTTACTGTGAAAACAGCCACGTGTTCATATTGTCTCATTATGTGTTTTTCTGGCTCTGAAAGCGTTAATTTTGACGGTCTAATGTAACGAATGTCATTATTTAAGATTCAGCTGTAGTGATGTGTCAAACTATGTTAGAATAACAATTCCACTTTAGAAACATTCAATTTTGCATAGTGTTGAAGGACAACATAATTTATTTTGATTCCGTATGTATTTACTGTGAAAAAAGGAACATGTGTTCATATTATCTTATTATGTGTTTTTCTCGCTTTGAAGCGTCAATTTTGACGGTCTAATGCAGCGAAAGTCACTATTTAAGATTCAGCTGTGGTGATGTATCAAACTATGTTGGAATGACAATTCCACTTTAGAAACATTCATTTATGCATATTATTGAAGGACAACATAGTTTATTTTGATTCTGTATGCAGTTACTGTGAAAACAGCCACGTGTTCATATTGTCTCATTATGTGTTTTTCTGGCTCTGAAAGCGTCAATTTTGACGCTCTAATGCAGCGAATGTCACTATTTAAGATTCAGCTGTAGTGATGTGTCAAACTTTGTTAGAATAACAATTCCACTTTAGAAACATTCAATTTTGCATAGTGTTGAAGGACAACATAATTTATTTTGATTCTGTATGCATTTACCGTGAAAAAAGGAACATGTGTTCATATTATCTTATTATGTGTTTTTCTCGCTTTGAAGCGTCAATTTTGACGGTCTAATGTAACGAATGTCATTATTTAAGATTCAGCTGTAATGATGTGTCAAACTATGTTAGAATAACAATTCCACTTTAGAAACATTCAATTGTGCATATTATTGAAGGACAACATAGTTTATTTTGATTCTGTATGCAGTTACTGTGAAAACAGCCACGTGTTCATATTGTCTCATTATGTGTTTTTCTGGCTCTGAAAGCGTTAATTTTGACGGTCTAATGTAACGAATGTCATTATTTAAGATTCAGCTGTAGTGATGTGTCAAACTATGTTAGAATAACAATTCCACTTTAGAAACATTCAATTTTGCATAGTGTTGAAGGACAACATAATTTATTTTGATTCCGTATGTATTTACTGTGAAAAAAGGAACATGTGTTCATATTATCTTATTATGTGTTTTTCTCGCTTTGAAGCGTCAATTTTGACGGTCTAATGCAGCGAAAGTCACTATTTAAGATTCAGCTGTGGTGATGTATCAAACTATGTTGGAATGACAATTCCACTTTAGAAACATTCATTTATGCATATTATTGAAGGACAACATAGTTTATTTTGATTCTGTATGCAGTTACTGTGAAAACAGCCACGTGTTCATATTGTCTCATTATGTGTTTTTCTGGCTCTGAAAGCGTTAATTTTGACGGTCTAATGCAGCGAATGTCACTATTTAAGATTCAGCTGTGGTGATGTGTCAAACTATGTTAGAATAACAATTCCACTTTAGAAACATTCACTTGTGCATAGTGTTGAAGGACAACATAATTTATTTTGATTCCGTATGTATTTATTGTGAAAAAAGGAACATGTGTTCATATTACTGTTTATGTGTTTTTCTCGCTCTGTAGCGTCAATTTTGACGGTCTAATGCAGCGAAAGTCACTATTTAAGATTCAGCTGTGGTGATGTATCAAATTATGTCAGAATGACAATTCCACTTTAGAAACATTCAATTTTGCATAGTGTTGAAGGACAACATAATTTATTTTGATTCCGTATGCATTTACTGTGAAAAAAGGAACATGTGTTCATATTGCTCTTTATGTGCATTTCTCCCTCTGAAAGCGTCAATTTTGACGGTCTAATGTAACGAATGTCATTATTTAAGATTCAGCTCTAGTGATGTGTCAAACTATGTTAGAATAACAATTCCACTTTAGAAACATTCAATTTTGCATAGTGTTGAAGGACAACATAGTTTATTTTGATTCTGTATGCATTTACTGTGAACAAAAGAACATGTGTTCATATTGCTCTTTATGTGCATTTCTCCCCTTGAAAGCGTCAATTTTGACGGTCTAATGCAGCGAATGTCATTATTTAAGATTCAGCTGTAGTGATGTGTCAAACTATGTTAGAATGACAATTCCAGTTTAGAAACATTCAATTTTGCATAGTGTTGAAGGACAACATAATTTATTTTGATTCCGTATGTATTTACTGTGAAAAAAGGAACATGTGTTCATATTACTGTTTGTGTGTTTTTCTCGCTCTGTAGTGTCAATTTTGACGGTCTAATGCAGCGAAAGTCACTATTTAAGATTCAGCTGTAGTGATGTATCAAATTATGTCAGAATGACAATTCCACTTTAGAAACATTCACTTGTGCATAGTGTTGAAGGACAACATAGTTTATTTTGATTCCGTATGCATTTACTGTGAAAAAAGGAACATGTGTTCATATTATCCTATTATGTGTTTTTCTCGCTCTGAAGCGTCAATTTTGACGGTCTAATGTAACGAATGTCATTATTTAAGATTCAGCTGTAGTGATGTGTCAAACTATGTTAGAATAACAATTCCACTTTAGAAACATTCAATTTTGCATAGTGTTGAAGGACAACATAATTTATTTTGATTCTGTATGCATTTACCGTGAAAAAAGGAACATGTGTTCATATTATCTTATTATGTGTTTTTCTCGCTTTGAAGCGTCAATTTTGACGGTCTAATGCAGCGAATGTCATTATTTAAGATTCAGCTGTAGTGATGTGTCAAACTATGTTAGAATGACAATTCCACTTTAGAAACATTCACTTGTGCATAGTGTTGAAGGACAACATAGTTTATTTTGATTCCGTATGCATTTACTGTGAAAAAAGGAACATGTGTTCATATTATCCTATTATGTGTTTTTCTCGCTCTGAAGCGTCAATTTTGACGGTCTAATGTAACGAATGTCATTATTTAAGATTCAGCTGTAGTGATGTGTCAAACTATGTTAGAATAACAATTCCACTTTAGAAACATTCAATTTTGCATAGTGTTGAAGGACAACATAATTTATTTTGATTCTGTATGCATTTACCGTGAAAAAAGGAACATGTGTTCATATTATCTTATTATGTGTTTTTCTCGCTTTGAAGCGTCAATTTTGACGGTCTAATGTAACGAATGTCATTATTTAAGATTCAGCTGTAATGATGTGTCAAACTATGTTAGAATAACAATTCCACTTTAGAAACATTCATTGATGCATATTATTGAAGAACAACATAATTTATTTTGATTCCGTCTGCATTTACTGTGAAAAAAGGAACATGTGTTCATATTACTGTTTATGTGTTTTTCTCGCTCTGTAGCGTCAATTTTGACGGTCTAATGCAGCGAAAGTCACTATTTAAGATTCAGCTGTAGTGATGTATCAAATTATGTCAGAATGACAATTCCACTTTAGAAACATTCACTTGTGCATAGTGTTGAAGGACAACATAGTTTATTTTGATTCCGTATGCATTTACTGTGAAAAAAGGAACATGTGTTCATATTGCTCTTTATGTGCATTTCTCCCTCTGAAAGCGTCAATTTTGACGGTCTAATGCAGCGAAAGTCACTATTTAAGATTCAGCTGTGGTGATGTATCAAACTATGTTAGAATGACAATTCCACTTTAGAAACATTCATTTATGCATATTATTGAAGGACAACATAGTTTATTTTGATTCTGTATGCAGTTACTGTGAAAACAGCCACGTGTTCATATTGTCTCATTATGTGTTTTTCTGGCTCTGAAAGCGTTAATTTTGACGGTCTAATGCAGCGAATGTCACTATTTAAGATTCAGCTGTAGTGATGTGTCAAACTATGTTAGAATAACAATTCCACTTTAGAAACATTCACTTGTGCATATTATTGAAGGACAACATAATTTATTTTGATTCCGTCTGCATTTACTGTGAAAAAAGGAACATGTGTTCATATTACTGTTTATGTGTTTTTCTCGCTCTGTAGCGTCAATTTTGACAGTCTAATGCAGCGAAAGTCACTATTTAAGATTCAGCTGTGGTGATGTATCAAACTATGTTAGAATGACAATTCCACTTTAGAAACATTCATTTATGCATATTATTGAAGGACAACATAGTTTATTTTGATTCTGTATGCAGTTACTGTGAAAACAACCACGTGTTCATATTGTCTCATTATGTGTTTTTCTGGCTCTGAAAGCGTCAATTTTGACGCTCTAATGCAGCGAATGTCACTATTTAAGATTCAGCTGTAGTGATGTGTCAAACTTTGTTAGAATAACAATTCCACTTTAGAAACATTCACTTGTGCATAGTGTTGAAGGACAACATAATTTATTTTGATTCCGTATGCATTTACTGTGAAAAAAGGAACATGTGTTCATATTGCTCTTTATGTGCATTTCTCCCTCTGAAAGCGTCAATTTTGACGGTCTAATGTAACGAATGTCATTATTTAAGATTCAGCTGTAGTGATGTGTCAAACTATGTTAGAATAACAATTCCACTTTAGAAACATTCAATTGTGCATATTATTGAAGGACAACATAGTTTATTTTGATTCTGTATGCAGTTACTGTGAAAACAGCCACGTGTTCATATTGTCTCATTATGTGTTTTTCTGGCTCTGAAAGCGTTAATTTTGACGGTCTAATGTAACGAATGTCATTATTTAAGATTCAGCTGTAGTGATGTGTCAAACTATGTTAGAATAACAATTCCACTTTAGAAACATTCAATTTTGCATAGTGTTGAAGGACAACATAATTTATTTTGATTCCGTATGTATTTACTGTGAAAAAAGGAACATGTGTTCATATTATCTTATTATGTGTTTTTCTCGCTTTGAAGCGTCAATTTTGACGGTCTAATGCAGCGAAAGTCACTATTTAAGATTCAGCTGTGGTGATGTATCAAACTATGTTGGAATGACAATTCCACTTTAGAAACATTCATTTATGCATATTATTGAAGGACAACATAGTTTATTTTGATTCTGTATGCAGTTACTGTGAAAACAGCCACGTGTTCATATTGTCTCATTATGTGTTTTTCTGGCTCTGAAAGCGTCAATTTTGACGCTCTAATGCAGCGAATGTCACTATTTAAGATTCAGCTGTAGTGATGTGTCAAACTTTGTTAGAATAACAATTCCACTTTAGAAACATTCACTTGTGCATAGTGTTGAAGGACAACATAATTTATTTTGATTCCGTATGCATTTACTGTGAAAAAAGGAACATGTGTTCATATTGCTCTTTATGTGCATTTCTCCCTCTGAAAGCGTCAATTTTGACGGTCTAATGTAACGAATGTCATTATTTAAGATTCAGCTGTAGTGATGTGTCAAACTATGTTAGAATAACAATTCCACTTTAGAAACATTCAATTGTGCATATTATTGAAGGACAACATAGTTTATTTTGATTCTGTATGCAGTTACTGTGAAAACAGCCACGTGTTCATATTGTCTCATTATGTGTTTTTCTGGCTCTGAAAGCGTTAATTTTGACGGTCTAATGTAACGAATGTCATTATTTAAGATTCAGCTGTAGTGATGTGTCAAACTATGTTAGAATAACAATTCCACTTTAGAAACATTCAATTTTGCATAGTGTTGAAGGACAACATAATTTATTTTGATTCCGTATGTATTTACTGTGAAAAAAGGAACATGTGTTCATATTATCTTATTATGTGTTTTTCTCGCTTTGAAGCGTCAATTTTGACGGTCTAATGCAGCGAAAGTCACTATTTAAGATTCAGCTGTGGTGATGTATCAAACTATGTTGGAATGACAATTCCACTTTAGAAACATTCATTTATGCATATTATTGAAGGACAACATAGTTTATTTTGATTCTGTATGCAGTTACTGTGAAAACAGCCACGTGTTCATATTGTCTCATTATGTGTTTTTCTGGCTCTGAAAGCGTTAATTTTGACGGTCTAATGCAGCGAATGTCACTATTTAAGATTCAGCTGTGGTGATGTGTCAAACTATGTTAGAATAACAATTCCACTTTAGAAACATTCACTTGTGCATAGTGTTGAAGGACAACATAATTTATTTTGATTCCGTATGTATTTATTGTGAAAAAAGGAACATGTGTTCATATTACTGTTTATGTGTTTTTCTCGCTCTGTAGCGTCAATTTTGACGGTCTAATGCAGCGAAAGTCACTATTTAAGATTCAGCTGTGGTGATGTATCAAATTATGTCAGAATGACAATTCCACTTTAGAAACATTCAATTTTGCATAGTGTTGAAGGACAACATAATTTATTTTGATTCCGTATGCATTTACTGTGAAAAAAGGAACATGTGTTCATATTGCTCTTTATGTGCATTTCTCCCTCTGAAAGCGTCAATTTTGACGGTCTAATATAACGAATGTCATTATTTAAGATTCAGCTCTAGTGATGTGTCAAACTATGTTAGAATAACAATTCCACTTTAGAAACATTCAATTTTGCATAGTGTTGAAGGACAACATAGTTTATTTTGATTCTGTATGCATTTACTGTGAACAAAAGAACATGTGTTCATATTGCTCTTTATGTGCATTTCTCCCCTTGAAAGCGTCAATTTTGACGGTCTAATGCAGCGAATGTCATTATTTAAGATTCAGCTGTAGTGATGTGTCAAACTATGTTAGAATGACAATTCCAGTTTAGAAACATTCAATTTTGCATAGTGTTGAAGGACAACATAATTTATTTTGATTCCGTATGTATTTACTGTGAAAAAAGGAACATGTGTTCATATTACTGTTTGTGTGTTTTTCTCGCTCTGTAGTGTCAATTTTGACGGTCTAATGCAGCGAAAGTCACTATTTAAGATTCAGCTGTAGTGATGTATCAAATTATGTCAGAATGACAATTCCACTTTAGAAACATTCACTTGTGCATAGTGTTGAAGGACAACATAGTTTATTTTGATTCCGTATGCATTTACTGTGAAAAAAGGAACATGTGTTCATATTATCCTATTATGTGTTTTTCTCGCTCTGAAGCGTCAATTTTGACGGTCTAATGTAACGAATGTCATTATTTAAGATTCAGCTGTAGTGATGTGTCAAACTATGTTAGAATAACAATTCCACTTTAGAAACATTCAATTTTGCATAGTGTTGAAGGACAACATAATTTATTTTGATTCCGTATGCATTTACTGTGAAAAAAGGAACATGTGTTCATATTATCCTATTATGTGTTTTTCTCGCTCTGAAGCGTCAATTTTGACGGTCTAATGTAACGAATGTCATTATTTAAGATTCAGCTGTAGTGATGTGTCAAACTATGTTAGAATAACAATTCCACTTTAGAAACATTCAATTTTGCATAGTGTTGAAGGACAACATAATTTATTTTGATTCTGTATGCATTTACCGTGAAAAAAGGAACATGTGTTCATATTATCTTATTATGTGTTTTTCTCGCTTTGAAGCGTCAATTTTGACGGTCTAATGTAACGAATGTCATTATTTAAGATTCAGCTGTAATGATGTGTCAAACTATGTTAGAATAACAATTCCACTTTAGAAACATTCATTGATGCATATTATTGAAGGACAACATAATTTATTTTGATTCCGTCTGCATTTACTGTGAAAAAAGGAACATGTGTTCATATTACTGTTTATGTGTTTTTCTCGCTCTGTAGCGTCAATTTTGACGGTCTAATGCAGCGAAAGTCACTATTTAAGATTCAGCTGTAGTGATGTATCAAATTATGTCAGAATGACAATTCCACTTTAGAAACATTCAGTTGTGCATAGTGTTGAAGGACAACATAGTTTATTTTGATTCCGTATGCATTTACTGTGAAAAAAGGAACATGTGTTCATATTGCTCTTTATGTGCATTTCTCCCTCTGAAAGCGTCAATTTTGACGGTCTAATGCAGCGAAAGTCACTATTTAAGATTCAGCTGTGGTGATGTATCAAACTATGTTAGAATGACAATTCCACTTTAGAAACATTCATTTATGCATATTATTGAAGGACAACATAGTTTATTTTGATTCTGTATGCAGTTACTGTGAAAACAGCCACGTGTTCATATTGTCTCATTATGTGTTTTTCTGGCTCTGAAAGCGTTAATTTTGACGGTCTAATGCAGCGAATGTCACTATTTAAGATTCAGCTGTAGTGATGTGTCAAACTATGTTAGAATAACAATTCCACTTTAGAAACATTCACTTGTGCATATTATTGAAGGACAACATAATTTATTTTGATTCCGTCTGCATTTACTGTGAAAAAAGGAACATGTGTTCATATTACTGTTTATGTGTTTTTCTCGCTCTGTAGCGTCAATTTTGACAGTCTAATGCAGCGAAAGTCACTATTTAAGATTCAGCTGTGGTGATGTATCAAACTATGTTAGAATGACAATTCCACTTTAGAAACATTCATTTATGCATATTATTGAAGGACAACATAGTTTATTTTGATTCTGTATGCAGTTACTGTGAAAACAACCACGTGTTCATATTGTCTCATTATGTGTTTTTCTGGCTCTGAAAGCGTCAATTTTGACGCTCTAATGCAGCGAATGTCACTATTTAAGATTCAGCTGTAGTGATGTGTCAAACTTTGTTAGAATAACAATTCCACTTTAGAAACATTCACTTGTGCATAGTGTTGAAGGACAACATAATTTATTTTGATTCCGTATGCATTTACTGTGAAAAAAGGAACATGTGTTCATATTGCTCTTTATGTGCATTTCTCCCTCTGAAAGCGTCAATTTTGACGGTCTAATGTAACGAATGTCATTATTTAAGATTCAGCTGTAGTGATGTGTCAAACTATGTTAGAATAACAATTCCACTTTAGAAACATTCAATTTTGCATAGTGTTGAAGGACAACATAATTTATTTTGATTCCGTATGTATTTACTGTGAAAAAAGGAACATGTGTTCATATTATCTTATTATGTGTTTTTCTCGCTTTGAAGCGTCAATTTTGACGGTCTAATGCAGCGAAAGTCACTATTTAAGATTCAGCTGTGGTGATGTATCAAACTATGTTAGAATAACAATTCCACTTCAGAAACATTCATTTATGCATATTATTGAAGGACAACATAGTTTATTTTGATTCTGTATGCAGTTACTGTGAAAACAGCCACGTGTTCATATTGTCTCATTATGTGTTTTTCTGGCTCTGAAAGCGTTAATTTTGACGGTCTAATGCAGCGAATGTCACTATTTAAGATTCAGCTGTGGTGATGTATCAAACTATGTCAGAATGACAATTCCACTTTAGAAACATTCATTTATGCATATTATAGAAGGACAACATAGTTTATTTTGATTCTGTTTGCAGTTACTGTGAAAAAAGCCACGTGTTCATATTATCTTATTATGTGTTTTTCTCGCTCTGAAGCGTCAATTTTGACGGACTAATGCAGCGAAAGTCACTATTTAAGATTCAGCTGTGGTGATGTATCGAACTATGTCAGAATGACAATTCCACTTTAGAAACATTCAGTTGTGCATAGTGTTGAAGGACAACATAATTTATTTTGATTCCGTATGCATTTACTGTGAAAAAAGGAACATGTGTTCATATTACTGTTTATGTGCTTTTCACGCTCTGTAGCGTCAATTTTGACGGTCTAATGTAACGAATGTCATTATTTAAGATTCAGCTGTGGTGATGTATCAAACTATGTTAGAATGACAATTCCACTTTAGAAACATTCAGTTGTGCATAGTGTTGAAGGACAACATAATTTATTTTGATTCCGTATGCATTTACTTTGAAAAAAGGAACATGTGTTCATATTACTGTTTATGTGTTTTTCTCGCTTTGAAGCGTCAATTTTGACGGTCTAATGCAGCGAAAGTCACTATTTAAGATTCAGCTGTAGTGATGTATCAAACTATGTCAGAATGACAATTCCACTTTAGAAACATTCAATTTTGCATAGTGTTGAAGGACAACATAGTTTATTTTGATTCCGTATGCATTTACTGTGAAAAAAGGAACATGTGTTCATATTACTGTTTATGTGCTTTTCACGCTCTGTAGCGTCAATTTTGACGGTCTAATGTAACGAATGTCATTATTTAAGATTCAGCTGTACTGATGTATCAAACTATGTTAGAATGACAATTCCACTTTAGAAACATTCAGTTGTGCATAGTGTTGAAGGACAACATAATTTATTTTGATTCCGTATGCATTTACTGTGAAAAAAGGAACATGTGTTCATATTACTGTTTATGTGTATTTCTCGCTTTGAAGCGTCAATTTTGACGGTCTAATGCAGCGAAAGTCACTATTTAAGATTCAGCTGTAGTGATGTATCAAACTATGTCAGAATGACAATTCCACTTTAGAAACATTCAATTTTGCATAGTGTTGAAGGACAACATAGTTTATTTTGATTCCGTATGCATTTACTGTGAAAAAAGGAACATGTGTTCATATTATCTTATTATGTGTTTTTCTCGCTCTGAAGCGTCAATTTTGACGGTCTAATGCAGCGAAAGTCACTATTTAAGATTCAGCTGTAGTGATGTATCAAACTATGTCAGAATGACAATTCCACTTTAGAAACATTCAATTGTGCATAGTGTTGAAGGACAACATAATTTATTTTGATTCCGTATGCATTTACTGTGAAAAAAGGAACGTGTTCATATTGCTCTTTATGTGCATTTCTCCCCCTGAAAGCGTCAATTTTGACGGTCTAATGCAGCGAATGTCACTATTTAAGACTCAGCTGTGGTGATTTATCAAACTATGTTAGAATAACAATTCCACTTTAGAAACATTCACTTGTGCATAGTGTTGAAGGACAACATAATTTATTTTGATTCCGTATGCATTTACTGTGAAAAAAGGAACATGTGTTCATATTATCTTATTATGTGTTTTTCTCGCTCTGAAGCGTCAATTTTGACGAACTAATGCAGCGAAAGTCACTATTTAAGATTCAGCTGTGGTGATGTATCAAACTATGTTAAAATGACAATTCCACTTCAGAAACATTCATTTATGCATATTATTGAAGGACAACATAGTTTATTTTGATTCTGTATGCAGTTACTGTGAAAAAAGCCACGTGTTCATATTGTCTCATTATGTGTTTTTCTGGCTCTGAAAGCGTTAATTTTGACGGTCTAATGCAGCGAATGTCACTATTTAAGATTCAGCTGTGGTGATGTATCAAACTATGTTAGAATGACAATTCCACTTTAGAAACATTCATTTATGCATATTATTGAAGGACAACATAGTTTATTTTGATTCTGTATGCAGTTACTATGAAAACAGCCACGTGTTCATATTGTCTCATTATGTGTTTTTCTGGCTCTGAAAGCGTTAATTTTGACGGTCTAATGCAGCGAATGTCACTATTTAAGATTCAGCTGTGGTGATGTATCAAACTATGTTAGAATGACAATTCCACTTTAGAAACATTCATTTATGCATATTATTGAAGGACAGCATAGTTTATTTTGATTCTGTATGCAGTTACTGTGAAAAAAGGAACATGTGTTCATATTGCTCTTTATGTGCATTTCTCCCCCTGAAAGCGTCAATTTTGACGGTCTAATGCAGCGAAAGTCACTATTTAAGATTCAGCTGTGGTGATGTATCAAACTATGTTAGAATAACAATTCCACTTTAGAAACATTCACTTGTGCATAGTGTTGAAGGACAACATAATTTATTTTGATTCCGTATGCATTTACTGTGAAAAAAGGAACATGTGTTCATATTACTGTTTATGTGTTTTTCTCGCTTTGAAGCGTCAATTTTGACGGTCTAATGCAGCGAAAGTCACTATTTAAGATTCAGCTGTAGTGATGTATCAAACTATGTTAGAATGACAATTCCACTTCAGAAACATTCATTTATGCATATTATTGAAGGACAACATAGTTTATTTTGATTCTGTATGCAGTTACTGTGAAAACAGCCACGTGTTCATATTGTCTCATTATGTGTTTTTCTGGCTCTGAAAGCGTTAATTTTGACGGTCTAATGCAGCGAATGTCACTATTTAAGATTCAGCTGTGGTGATGTATCAAACTATGTTAGAATGACAATTCCACTTTAGAAACATTCACTTGTGCATAGTGTTGAAGGACAACATAATTTATTTTGATTCCGTATGCATTTACTTTGAAAAAAGGAACATGTGTTCATATTACTGTTTATGTGTTTTTCTCGCTTTGAAGCGTCAATTTTGACGGTCTAATGCAGCGAAAGTCACTATTTAAGATTCAGCTGTAGTGATGTATCAAACTATGTCAGAATGACAATTCCACTTTAGAAACATTCAATTTTGCATAGTGTTGAAGGACAACATAGTTTATTTTGATTCCGTATGCATTTTCTGTGAAAAAAGGAACATGTGTTCATATTATCTTATTATGTGTTTTTCTCGCTCTGAAGCGTCAATTTTGACGGCCTAATGCAGCGAAAGTCACTATTTAAGATTCAGCTGTGGTGATGTATCAAACTATGTTAGAATAACAATTCCACTTTAGAAACATTCACTTGTGCATAGTGTTGAAGGACAACATAATTTATTTTGATTCCGTATGCATTTACTGTGAAAAAAGGAACATGTGTTCATATTGCTCTTTATGTGCATTTCTCCCCCTGAAAGCGTCAATTTTGACGGTCTAATGTAACGAATGTCATTATTTAAGATTCAGCTGTGGTGATGTATCAAACTATGTCAGAATGACAATTCCACTTTAGAAACATTCAGTTGTGCATAGTGTTGAAGGACAACATAATTTATTTTGATTCCGTATGCATTTACTTTGAAAAAAGGAACATGTGTTCATATTACTGTTTATGTGTTTTTCTCGCTTTGAAGCGTCAATTTTGACGGTCTAATGCAGCGAAAGTCACTATTTAAGATTCAGCTGTAGTGATGTATCAAACTATGTCAGAATGACAATTCCACTTTAGAAACATTAAATTTTGCATAGTGTTGAAGGACAACATAGTTTATTTTGATTCCGTATGCATTTACTGTGAAAAAAGGAACATGGGTTCATATTATCTTATTATGTGTTTTTCTCGCTCTGAAGCGTCAATTTTGACGGCCTAATGCAGCGAAAGTCACTATTTAAGATTCAGCTGTGGTGATGTATCAAACTATGTTAGAATAACAATTCCACTTTAGAAACATTCACTTGTGCATAGTGTTGAAGGACAACATAATTTATTTTGATTCCGTATGCATTTACTGTGAAAAAAGGAACATGTGTTCATATTGCTCTTTATGTGCATTTCTCCCCCTGAAAGCGTCAATTTTGACGGTCTAATGTAACGAATGTCATTATTTAAGATTCAGCTGTGGTGATGTATCAAACTATGTCAGAATGACAATTCCACTTTAGAAACATTCACTTGTGCATAGTGTTGAAGGACAACATAGTTTATTTTGATTCCGTATGCATTTACTGTGAAAAAAGGAACATGTGTTCATATTACTGTTTATGTGCTTTTCACGCTCTGTAGCGTCAATTTTGACGGTCTAATGTAACGAATGTCATTATTTAAGATTCAGCTGTACTGATGTATCAAACTATGTTAGAATGACAATTCCACTTTAGAAACATTCAGTTGTGCATAGTGTTGAAGGACAACATAATTTATTTTGATTCCGTGTGCATTTACTGTGAAAAAAGGAACATGTGTTCATATTGCTCTTTATGTGCATTTCTCCCCCTGAAAGCGTCAATTTTGACGGTCTAATGTAACGAATGTCATTATTTAAGATTCAGCTGTGGTGATGTATCAAACTATGTCAGAATGACAATTCCACTTTAGAAACATTCAGTTGTGCATAGTGTTGAAGGACAACATAATTTATTTTGATTCCGTATGCATTTACTGTGAAAAAAGGAACATGTGTTCATATTATCTTATTATGTGTTTTTCTCGCTCTGAAGCGTCAATTTTGACGGACTAATGCAGCGAAAGTCACTATTTAAGATTCAGCTGTGGTGATGTATCAAACTATGTTAGAATGACAATTCCACTTCAGAAACATTCATTTATGCATATTATTGAAGGACAGCATAGTTTATTTTGATTCTGTATGCAGTTACTGTGAAAACAGCCACGTGTTCATATTGTCTCATTATGTGTTTTTCTGGCTCTGAAAGCGTTAATTTTGACGGTCTAATGCAGCGAATGTCACTATTTAAGATTCAGCTGTGGTGATGTATCAAACTATGTTAGAATAACAATTCCACTTTAGAAACATTCACTTGTGCATAGTGTTGAAGGACAACATAATTTATTTTGATTCCGTATGCATTTACTGTGAAAAAAGGAACATGTGTTCATATTATCTTATTATGTGTTTTTCTCGCTCTGTAGCGTCAATTTTGACGGCCCAATGCAGTGAAAGTCACTATTTAAGATTCAGCTGTGGTGATGTATCAAACTATGTTAGAATAACAATTCCACTTTAGAAACATTCACTTGTGCATAGTGTTGAAGGACAACATAGTTTATTTTGATTCCGTATGCATTTACTGTGAAAAAAGGAACATGTGTTCATATTGTCTCATTATGTGTTTTTCTGGCTCTGAAAGCGTTAATTTTGACGGTCTAATGCAGCGAATGTCACTATTTAAGATTCAGCTGTGGTGATGTATCAAACTATGTTAGAATGACAATTCCACTTTAGAAACATTCACTTGTGCATAGTGTTGAAGGACAACATAATTTATTTTGATTCCGTATGCATTTACTTTGAAAAAAGGAACATGTGTTCATATTACTGTTTATGTGTTTTTCTCGCTTTGAAGCGTCAATTTTGACGGTCTAATGCAGCGAAAGTCACTATTTAAGATTCAGCTGTAGTGATGTATCAAACTATGTTAGAATGACAATTCCACTTCAGAAACATTCATTTATGCATATTATTGAAGGACAACATAGTTTATTTTGATTCTGTATGCAGTTACTGTGAAAACAGCCACGTGTTCATATTGTCTCATTATGTGTTTTTCTGGCTCTGAAAGCGTTAATTTTGACGGTCTAATGCAGCGAATGTCACTATTTAAGATTCAGCTGTGGTGATGTATCAAACTATGTTAGAATGACAATTCCACTTTAGAAACATTCACTTGTGCATAGTGTTGAAGGACAACATAATTTATTTTGATTCCGTATGCATTTACTTTGAAAAAAGGAACATGTGTTCATATTACTGTTTATGTGTTTTTCTCGCTTTGAAGCGTCAATTTTGACGGTCTAATGCAGCGAAAGTCACTATTTAAGATTCAGCTGTAGTGATGTATCAAACTATGTCAGAATGACAATTCCACTTTAGAAACATTCAATTTTGCATAGTGTTGAAGGACAACATAGTTTATTTTGATTCCGTATGCATTTTCTGTGAAAAAAGGAACATGTGTTCATATTATCTTATTATGTGTTTTTCTCGCTCTGAAGCGTCAATTTTGACGGCCTAATGCAGCGAAAGTCACTATTTAAGATTCAGCTGTGGTGATGTATCAAACTATGTTAGAATAACAATTCCACTTTAGAAACATTCACTTGTGCATAGTGTTGAAGGACAACATAATTTATTTTGATTCCGTATGCATTTACTGTGAAAAAAGGAACATGTGTTCATATTGCTCTTTATGTGCATTTCTCCCCCTGAAAGCGTCAATTTTGACGGTCTAATGTAACGAATGTCATTATTTAAGATTCAGCTGTGGTGATGTATCAAACTATGTCAGAATGACAATTCCACTTTAGAAACATTCAGTTGTGCATAGTGTTGAAGGACAACATAATTTATTTTGATTCCGTATGCATTTACTTTGAAAAAAGGAACATGTGTTCATATTACTGTTTATGTGTTTTTCTCGCTTTGAAGCGTCAATTTTGACGGTCTAATGCAGCGAAAGTCACTATTTAAGATTCAGCTGTAGTGATGTATCAAACTATGTTAGAATGACAATTCCACTTCAGAAACATTCATTTATGCATATTATTGAAGGACAACATAGTTTATTTTGATTCTGTATGCAGTTACTGTGAAAACAGCCACGTGTTCATATTGTCTCATTATGTGTTTTTCTGGCTCTGAAAGCGTTAATTTTGACGGTCTAATGCAGCGAATGTCACTATTTAAGATTCAGCTGTGGTGATGTATCAAACTATGTTAGAATGACAATTCCACTTTAGAAACATTCACTTGTGCATAGTGTTGAAGGACAACATAATTTATTTTGATTCCGTATGCATTTACTTTGAAAAAAGGAACGTGTTCATATTACTGTTTATGTGTTTTTCTCGCTTTGAAGCGTCAATTTTGACGGTCTAATGCAGCGAAAGTCACTATTTAAGATTCAGCTGTAGTGATGTATCAAACTATGTCAGAATGACAATTCCACTTTAGAAACATTCAATTTTGCATAGTGTTGAAGGACAACATAGTTTATTTTGATTCCGTATGCATTTTCTGTGAAAAAAGGAACATGTGTTCATATTATCTTATTATGTGTTTTTCTCGCTCTGAAGCGTCAATTTTGACGGCCTAATGCAGCGAAAGTCACTATTTAAGATTCAGCTGTGGTGATGTATCAAACTATGTTAGAATAACAATTCCACTTTAGAAACATTCACTTGTGCATAGTGTTGAAGGACAACATAATTTATTTTGATTCCGTATGCATTTACTGTGAAAAAAGGAACATGTGTTCATATTACTGTTTATGTGTTTTTCTCGCTTTGAAGCGTCAATTTTGACGGTCTAATGCAGCGAAAGTCACTATTTAAGATTCAGCTGTAGTGATGTATCAAACTATGTTAGAATGACAATTCCACTTCAGAAACATTCATTTATGCATATTATTGAAGGACAACATAGTTTATTTTGATTCTGTATGCAGTTACTGTGAAAACAGCCACGTGTTCATATTGTCTCATTATGTGTTTTTCTGGCTCTGAAAGCGTTAATTTTGACGGTCTAATGCAGCGAATGTCACTATTTAAGATTCAGCTGTGGTGATGTATCAAACTATGTCAGAATGACAATTCCACTTTAGAAACATTCACTTGTGCATAGTGTTGAAGGACAACATAATTTATTTTGATTCCGTATGCATTTACTGTGAAAAAAGGAACATGTGTTCATATTGCTCTTTATGTGCATTTCTCCCCCTGAAAGCGTCAATTTTGACGGTCTAATGTAACGAATGTCATTATTTAAGATTCAGCTGTGGTGATGTATCAAACTATGTCAGAATGACAATTCCACTTTAGAAACATTCACTTGTGCATAGTGTTGAAGGACAACATAGTTTATTTTGATTCCGTATGCATTTACTG
Source organism: Chaetodon trifascialis (assembly GCF_039877785.1). Lineage (NCBI taxonomy): Eukaryota > Metazoa > Chordata > Actinopteri > Chaetodontiformes > Chaetodontidae > Chaetodon > Chaetodon trifascialis. The sequence goes on from NC_092063.1 coordinate 30,540,249, forward strand.
TGAAAAAAGGAACATGTGTTCATATTGCTCTTTATGTGCATTTCTCCCTCTGAAAGCGTCAATTTTGACGGTCTAATGTAACGAATGTCATTATTTAAGATTCAGCTGTACTGATGTGTCAAACTATGTTAGAATAACAATTCCACTTTAGAAACATTCAATTGTGCATAATGTTGAAGGACATCATAGTTTATTTTGATTCCGTATGCATTTACTGTGAAAAAAGGAACATGTGTTCATATTGCTCTTATGTGCATTTCTCCCCCTGAATGCGTCAATTTTGACGGTCTAATGCAGCGAAAGTCACTATTTAAGATTCAGCTGTAGTGATGTATCAAACTATGTCAGAATGACAATTCCACTTTAGAAACATTCAATTGTGCATAGTGTTGAAGGACAACATAATTTATTTTGATTCCGTATGCATTTACTGTGAAAAAAGGAACATGTGTTCATATTATCTTATTATGTGTTTTTCTCGCTCTGTAGCGTCAATTTTGACGGCCCAATGCAGTGAAAGTCACTATTTAAGATTCAGCTGTGGTGATGTATCAAACTATGTCAGAATGACAATTCCACTTTAGAAACATTCAATTTTGCATAGTGTTGAAGGACAACATAGTTTATTTTGATTCCGTATGCATTTACTGTGAAAAAAGGAACATGTGTTCATATTATCTTATTATGTGTTTTTCTCGCTCTGAAGCGTCAATTTTGACGGTCTAATGCAGCGAAAGTCACTATTTAAGATTCAGCTGTAGTGATGTATCAAACTATGTCAGAATGACAATTCCACTTTAGAAACATTCAATTGTGCATAGTGTTGAAGGACAACATAATTTATTTTGATTCCGTATGCATTTACTGTGAAAAAAGGAACATGTGTTCATATTGCTCTTTATGTGCATTTCTCCCCCTGAAAGCGTCAATTTTGACGGTCTAATGCAGCGAATGTCACTATTTAAGACTCAGCTGTGGTGATTTATCAAACTATGTTAGAATAACAATTACACTTTAGAAACATTCACTTGTGCATAGTGTTGAAGGACAACATAATTTATTTTGATTCCGTATGCATTTACTGTGAAAAAAGGAACATGTGTTCATATTATCTTATTATGTGTTTTTCTCGCTCTGAAGCGTCAATTTTGACGAACTAATGCAGCGAAAGTCACTATTTAAGATTCAGCTGTGGTGATGTATCAAACTATGTTAAAATGACAATTCCACTTCAGAAACATTCATTTATGCATATTATTGAAGGACAACATAGTTTATTTTGATTCTGTATGCAGTTACTGTGAAAAAAGCCACGTGTTCATATTGTCTCATTATGTGTTTTTCTGGTTCTGAAAGCGTTAATTTTGACGGTCTAATGCAGCGAATGTCACTATTTAAGATTCAGCTGTGGTGATGTATCAAACTATGTTAGAATGACAATTCCACTTTAGAAACATTCATTTATGCATATTATTGAAGGACAACATAGTTTATTTTGATTCTGTATGCAGTTACTATGAAAACAGCCACGTGTTCATATTGTCTCATTATGTGTTTTTCTGGCTCTGAAAGCGTTAATTTTGACGGTCTAATGCAGCGAATGTCACTATTTAAGATTCAGCTGTGGTGATGTATCAAACTATGTTAGAATGACAATTCCACTTTAGAAACATTCATTTATGCATATTATTGAAGGACAGCATAGTTTATTTTGATTCTGTATGCAGTTACTGTGAAAAAAGGAACATGTGTTCATATTGCTCTTTATGTGCATTTCTCCCCCTGAAAGCGTCAATTTTGACGGTCTAATGCAGCGAAAGTCACTATTTAAGATTCAGCTGTGGTGATGTATCAAACTATGTTAGAATAACAATTCCACTTTAGAAACATTCACTTGTGCATAGTGTTGAAGGACAACATAATTTATTTTGATTCCGTATGCATTTACTGTGAAAAAAGGAACATGTGTTCATATTACTGTTTATGTGTTTTTCTCGCTTTGAAGCGTCAATTTTGACGGTCTAATGCAGCGAAAGTCACTATTTAAGATTCAGCTGTAGTGATGTATCAAACTATGTTAGAATGACAATTCCACTTCAGAAACATTCATTTATGCATATTATTGAAGGACAACATAGTTTATTTTGATTCTGTATGCAGTTACTGTGAAAACAGCCACGTGTTCATATTGTCTCATTATGTGTTTTTCTGGCTCTGAAAGCGTTAATTTTGACGGTCTAATGCAGCGAATGTCACTATTTAAGATTCAGCTGTGGTGATGTATCAAACTATGTTAGAATGACAATTCCACTTTAGAAACATTCACTTGTGCATAGTGTTGAAGGACAACATAATTTATTTTGATTCCGTATGCATTTACTTTGAAAAAAGGAACATGTGTTCATATTACTGTTTATGTGTTTTTCTCGCTTTGAAGCGTCAATTTTGACGGTCTAATGCAGCGAAAGTCACTATTTAAGATTCAGCTGTAGTGATGTATCAAACTATGTCAGAATGACAATTCCACTTTAGAAACATTCAATTTTGCATAGTGTTGAAGGACAACATAGTTTATTTTGATTCCGTATGCATTTTCTGTGAAAAAAGGAACATGTGTTCATATTATCTTATTATGTGTTTTTCTCGCTCTGAAGCGTCAATTTTGACGGCCTAATGCAGCGAAAGTCACTATTTAAGATTCAGCTGTGGTGATGTATCAAACTATGTTAGAATAACAATTCCACTTTAGAAACATTCACTTGTGCATAGTGTTGAAGGACAACATAATTTATTTTGATTCCGTATGCATTTACTGTGAAAAAAGGAACATGTGTTCATATTGCTCTTTATGTGCATTTCTCCCCCTGAAAGCGTCAATTTTGACGGTCTAATGTAACGAATGTCATTATTTAAGATTCAGCTGTGGTGATGTATCAAACTATGTCAGAATGACAATTCCACTTTAGAAACATTCAGTTGTGCATAGTGTTGAAGGACAACATAATTTATTTTGATTCCGTATGCATTTACTTTGAAAAAAGGAACATGTGTTCATATTACTGTTTATGTGTTTTTCTCGCTTTGAAGCGTCAATTTTGACGGTCTAATGCAGCGAAAGTCACTATTTAAGATTCAGCTGTAGTGATGTATCAAACTATGTCAGAATGACAATTCCACTTTAGAAACATTAAATTTTGCATAGTGTTGAAGGACAACATAGTTTATTTTGATTCCGTATGCATTTACTGTGAAAAAAGGAACATGGGTTCATATTATCTTATTATGTGTTTTTCTCGCTCTGAAGCGTCAATTTTGACGGCCTAATGCAGCGAAAGTCACTATTTAAGATTCAGCTGTGGTGATGTATCAAACTATGTTAGAATAACAATTCCACTTTAGAAACATTCACTTGTGCATAGTGTTGAAGGACAACATAATTTATTTTGATTCCGTATGCATTTACTGTGAAAAAAGGAACATGTGTTCATATTGCTCTTTATGTGCATTTCTCCCCCTGAAAGCGTCAATTTTGACGGTCTAATGTAACGAATGTCATTATTTAAGATTCAGCTGTGGTGATGTATCAAACTATGTCAGAATGACAATTCCACTTTAGAAACATTCACTTGTGCATAGTGTTGAAGGACAACATAGTTTATTTTGATTCCGTATGCATTTACTGTGAAAAAAGGAACATGTGTTCATATTACTGTTTATGTGCTTTTCACGCTCTGTAGCGTCAATTTTGACGGTCTAATGTAACGAATGTCATTATTTAAGATTCAGCTGTGGTGATGTATCAAACTATGTTAGAATGACAATTCCACTTTAGAAACATTCAGTTGTGCATAGTGTTGAAGGACAACATAATTTATTTTGATTCCGTGTGCATTTACTGTGAAAAAAGGAACATGTGTTCATATTGCTCTTTATGTGCATTTCTCCCCCTGAAAGCGTCAATTTTGACGGTCTAATGTAACGAATGTCATTATTTAAGATTCAGCTGTGGTGATGTATCAAACTATGTCAGAATGACAATTCCACTTTAGAAACATTCAGTTGTGCATAGTGTTGAAGGACAACATAATTTATTTTGATTCCGTATGCATTTACTGTGAAAAAAGGAACATGTGTTCATATTATCTTATTATGTGTTTTTCTCGCTCTGAAGCGTCAATTTTGACGGACTAATGCAGCGAAAGTCACTATTTAAGATTCAGCTGTGGTGATGTATCAAACTATGTTAGAATGACAATTCCACTTCAGAAACATTCATTTATGCATATTATTGAAGGACAGCATAGTTTATTTTGATTCTGTATGCAGTTACTGTGAAAACAGCCACGTGTTCATATTGTCTCATTATGTGTTTTTCTGGCTCTGAAAGCGTTAATTTTGACGGTCTAATGCAGCGAATGTCACTATTTAAGATTCAGCTGTGGTGATGTATCAAACTATGTTAGAATAACAATTCCACTTTAGAAACATTCACTTGTGCATAGTGTTGAAGGACAACATAATTTATTTTGATTCCGTATGCATTTACTGTGAAAAAAGGAACATGTGTTCATATTATCTTATTATGTGTTTTTCTCGCTCTGTAGCGTCAATTTTGACGGCCCAATGCAGTGAAAGTCACTATTTAAGATTCAGCTGTGGTGATGTATCAAACTATGTTAGAATAACAATTCCACTTTAGAAACATTCACTTGTGCATAGTGTTGAAGGACAACATAGTTTATTTTGATTCCGTATGCATTTACTGTGAAAAAAGGAACATGTGTTCATATTGTCTCATTATGTGTTTTTCTGGCTCTGAAAGCGTTAATTTTGACGGTCTAATGCAGCGAATGTCACTATTTAAGATTCAGCTGTGGTGATGTATCAAACTATGTTAGAATGACAATTCCACTTTAGAAACATTCACTTGTGCATAGTGTTGAAGGACAACATAATTTATTTTGATTCCGTATGCATTTACTTTGAAAAAAGGAACATGTGTTCATATTACTGTTTATGTGTTTTTCTCGCTTTGAAGCGTCAATTTTGACGGTCTAATGCAGCGAAAGTCACTATTTAAGATTCAGCTGTAGTGATGTATCAAACTATGTTAGAATGACAATTCCACTTCAGAAACATTCATTTATGCATATTATTGAAGGACAACATAGTTTATTTTGATTCTGTATGCAGTTACTGTGAAAACAGCCACGTGTTCATATTGTCTCATTATGTGTTTTTCTGGCTCTGAAAGCGTTAATTTTGACGGTCTAATGCAGCGAATGTCACTATTTAAGATTCAGCTGTGGTGATGTATCAAACTATGTTAGAATGACAATTCCACTTTAGAAACATTCACTTGTGCATAGTGTTGAAGGACAACATAATTTATTTTGATTCCGTATGCATTTACTTTGAAAAAAGGAACATGTGTTCATATTACTGTTTATGTGTTTTTCTCGCTTTGAAGCGTCAATTTTGACGGTCTAATGCAGCGAAAGTCACTATTTAAGATTCAGCTGTAGTGATGTATCAAACTATGTCAGAATGACAATTCCACTTTAGAAACATTCAATTTTGCATAGTGTTGAAGGACAACATAGTTTATTTTGATTCCGTATGCATTTTCTGTGAAAAAAGGAACATGTGTTCATATTATCTTATTATGTGTTTTTCTCGCTCTGAAGCGTCAATTTTGACGGCCTAATGCAGCGAAAGTCACTATTTAAGATTCAGCTGTGGTGATGTATCAAACTATGTTAGAATAACAATTCCACTTTAGAAACATTCACTTGTGCATAGTGTTGAAGGACAACATAATTTATTTTGATTCCGTATGCATTTACTGTGAAAAAAGGAACATGTGTTCATATTGCTCTTTATGTGCATTTCTCCCCCTGAAAGCGTCAATTTTGACGGTCTAATGTAACGAATGTCATTATTTAAGATTCAGCTGTGGTGATGTATCAAACTATGTCAGAATGACAATTCCACTTTAGAAACATTCAGTTGTGCATAGTGTTGAAGGACAACATAATTTATTTTGATTCCGTATGCATTTACTTTGAAAAAAGGAACATGTGTTCATATTACTGTTTATGTGTTTTTCTCGCTTTGAAGCGTCAATTTTGACGGTCTAATGCAGCGAAAGTCACTATTTAAGATTCAGCTGTAGTGATGTATCAAACTATGTTAGAATGACAATTCCACTTCAGAAACATTCATTTATGCATATTATTGAAGGACAACATAGTTTATTTTGATTCTGTATGCAGTTACTGTGAAAACAGCCACGTGTTCATATTGTCTCATTATGTGTTTTTCTGGCTCTGAAAGCGTTAATTTTGACGGTCTAATGCAGCGAATGTCACTATTTAAGATTCAGCTGTGGTGATGTATCAAACTATGTTAGAATGACAATTCCACTTTAGAAACATTCACTTGTGCATAGTGTTGAAGGACAACATAATTTATTTTGATTCCGTATGCATTTACTTTGAAAAAAGGAACATGTGTTCATATTACTGTTTATGTGTTTTTCTCGCTTTGAAGCGTCAATTTTGACGGTCTAATGCAGCGAAAGTCACTATTTAAGATTCAGCTGTAGTGATGTATCAAACTATGTCAGAATGACAATTCCACTTTAGAAACATTCAATTTTGCATAGTGTTGAAGGACAACATAGTTTATTTTGATTCCGTATGCATTTTCTGTGAAAAAAGGAACATGTGTTCATATTATCTTATTATGTGTTTTTCTCGCTCTGAAGCGTCAATTTTGACGGCCTAATGCAGCGAAAGTCACTATTTAAGATTCAGCTGTGGTGATGTATCAAACTATGTTAGAATAACAATTCCACTTTAGAAACATTCACTTGTGCATAGTGTTGAAGGACAACATAATTTATTTTGATTCCGTATGCATTTACTGTGAAAAAAGGAACATGTGTTCATATTGCTCTTTATGTGCATTTCTCCCCCTGAAAGCGTCAATTTTGACGGTCTAATGCAGCGAAAGTCACTATTTAAGATTCAGCTGTAGTGATGTATCAAACTATGTTAGAATGACAATTCCACTTCAGAAACATTCATTTATGCATATTATTGAAGGACAACATAGTTTATTTTGATTCTGTATGCAGTTACTGTGAAAACAGCCACGTGTTCATATTGTCTCATTATGTGTTTTTCTGGCTCTGAAAGCGTTAATTTTGACGGTCTAATGCAGCGAATGTCACTATTTAAGATTCAGCTGTGGTGATGTATCAAACTATGTTAGAATAACAATTCCACTTTAGAAACCTTCACTTGTGCATAGTGTTGAAGGACAACATAATTTATTTTGATTCCGTATGCATTTACTGTGAAAAAAGGAACATGTGTTCATATTACTGTTTATGTGTTTTTCTCGCTTTGAAGCGTCAATTTTGACGGTCTAATGCAGCGAAAGTCACTATTTAAGATTCAGCTGTAGTGATGTATCAAACTATGTCAGAATGACAATTCCACTTTAGAAACATTAAATTTTGCATAGTGTTGAAGGACAACATAGTTTATTTTGATTCCGTATGCATTTACTGTGAAAAAAGGAACATGGGTTCATATTATCTTATTATGTGTTTTTCTCGCTCTGAAGCGTCAATTTTGACGGCCTAATGCAGCGAAAGTCACTATTTAAGATTCAGCTGTGGTGATGTATCAAACTATGTTAGAATAACAATTCCACTTTAGAAACATTCACTTGTGCATAGTGTTGAAGGACAACATAATTTATTTTGATTCCGTATGCATTTACTGTGAAAAAAGGAACATGTGTTCATATTGCTCTTTATGTGCATTTCTCCCCCTGAAAGCGTCAATTTTGACGGTCTAATGTAACGAATGTCATTATTTAAGATTCAGCTGTGGTGATGTATCAAACTATGTCAGAATGACAATTCCACTTTAGAAACATTCACTTGTGCATAGTGTTGAAGGACAACATAGTTTATTTTGATTCCGTATGCATTTACTGTGAAAAAAGGAACATGTGTTCATATTACTGTTTATGTGCTTTTCACGCTCTGTAGCGTCAATTTTGACGGTCTAATGTAACGAATGTCATTATTTAAGATTCAGCTGTGGTGATGTATCAAACTATGTTAGAATGACAATTCCACTTTAGAAACATTCAGTTGTGCATAGTGTTGAAGGACAACATAATTTATTTTGATTCCGTGTGCATTTACTGTGAAAAAAGGAACATGTGTTCATATTGCTCTTTATGTGCATTTCTCCCCCTGAAAGCGTCAATTTTGACGGTCTAATGTAACGAATGTCATTATTTAAGATTCAGCTGTGGTGATGTATCAAACTATGTCAGAATGACAATTCCACTTTAGAAACATTCAGTTGTGCATAGTGTTGAAGGACAACATAATTTATTTTGATTCCGTATGCATTTACTGTGAAAAAAGGAACATGTGTTCATATTATCTTATTATGTGTTTTTCTCGCTCTGAAGCGTCAATTTTGACGGACTAATGCAGCGAAAGTCACTATTTAAGATTCAGCTGTGGTGATGTATCAAACTATGTTAGAATGACAATTCCACTTCAGAAACATTCATTTATGCATATTATTGAAGGACAGCATAGTTTATTTTGATTCTGTATGCAGTTACTGTGAAAACAGCCACGTGTTCATATTGTCTCATTATGTGTTTTTCTGGCTCTGAAAGCGTTAATTTTGACGGTCTAATGCAGCGAATGTCACTATTTAAGATTCAGCTGTGGTGATGTATCAAACTATGTTAGAATAACAATTCCACTTTAGAAACATTCACTTGTGCATAGTGTTGAAGGACAACATAATTTATTTTGATTCCGTATGCATTTACTGTGAAAAAAGGAACATGTGTTCATATTATCTTATTATGTGTTTTTCTCGCTCTGTAGCGTCAATTTTGACGGCCCAATGCAGTGAAAGTCACTATTTAAGATTCAGCTGTGGTGATGTATCAAACTATGTTAGAATAACAATTCCACTTTAGAAACATTCACTTGTGCATAGTGTTGAAGGACAACATAGTTTATTTTGATTCCGTATGCATTTACTGTGAAAAAAGGAACATGTGTTCATATTGCTCTTTATGTGCATTTCTCCCCCTGAAAGCGTCAATTTTGACGGTCTAATGTAACGAATGTCATTATTTAAGATTCAGCTGTGGTGATGTATCAAACTATATCAGAATGACAATTCCACTTTAGAAACATTCAGTTGTGCATAGTGTTGAAGGACAACATAATTTATTTTGATTCCGTATGCATTTACTGTGAAAAAAGGAACATGTGTTCATATTATCTTATTATGTGTTTTTCTCGCTCTGAAGCGTCAATTTTGACGGACTAATGCAGCGAAAGTCACTATTTAAGATTCAGCTGTGGTGATGTATCAAACTATGTTAGAATGACAATTCCACTTCAGAAACATTCATTTATGCATATTATTGAAGGACAGCATAGTTTATTTTGATTCTGTATGCAGTTACTGTGAAAACAGCCACGTGTTCATATTGTCTCATTATGTGTTTTTCTGGCTCTGAAAGCGTTAATTTTGACGGTCTAATGCAGCGAATGTCACTATTTAAGATTCAGCTGTGGTGATGTATCAAACTATGTTAGAATAACAATTCCACTTTAGAAACATTCACTTGTGCATAGTGTTGAAGGACAACATAATTTATTTTGATTCCGTATGCATTTACTGTGAAAAAAGGAACATGTGTTCATATTATCTTATTATGTGTTTTTCTCGCTCTGTAGCGTCAATTTTGACGGCCCAATGCAGTGAAAGTCACTATTTAAGATTCAGCTGTGGTGATGTATCAAACTATGTTAGAATAACAATTCCACTTTAGAAACATTCACTTGTGCATAGTGTTGAAGGACAACATAGTTTATTTTGATTCCGTATGCATTTACTGTGAAAAAAGGAACATGTGTTCATATTGTCTCATTATGTGTTTTTCTGGCTCTGAAAGCGTTAATTTTGACGGTCTAATGCAGCGAATGTCACTATTTAAGATTCAGCTGTGGTGATGTATCAAACTATGTTAGAATGACAATTCCACTTTAGAAACATTCACTTGTGCATAGTGTTGAAGGACAACATAATTTATTTTGATTCCGTATGCATTTACTTTGAAAAAAGGAACATGTGTTCATATTACTGTTTATGTGTTTTTCTCGCTTTGAAGCGTCAATTTTGACGGTCTAATGCAGCGAAAGTCACTATTTAAGATTCAGCTGTAGTGATGTATCAAACTATGTTAGAATGACAATTCCACTTCAGAAACATTCATTTATGCATATTATTGAAGGACAACATAGTTTATTTTGATTCTGTATGCAGTTACTGTGAAAACAGCCACGTGTTCATATTGTCTCATTATGTGTTTTTCTGGCTCTGAAAGCGTTAATTTTGACGGTCTAATGCAGCGAATGTCACTATTTAAGATTCAGCTGTGGTGATGTATCAAACTATGTTAGAATGACAATTCCACTTTAGAAACATTCACTTGTGCATAGTGTTGAAGGACAACATAATTTATTTTGATTCCGTATGCATTTACTTTGAAAAAAGGAACATGTGTTCATATTACTGTTTATGTGTTTTTCTCGCTTTGAAGCGTCAATTTTGACGGTCTAATGCAGCGAAAGTCACTATTTAAGATTCAGCTGTAGTGATGTATCAAACTATGTCAGAATGACAATTCCACTTTAGAAACATTCAATTTTGCATAGTGTTGAAGGACAACATAGTTTATTTTGATTCCGTATGCATTTTCTGTGAAAAAAGGAACATGTGTTCATATTATCTTATTATGTGTTTTTCTCGCTCTGAAGCGTCAATTTTGACGGCCTAATGCAGCGAAAGTCACTATTTAAGATTCAGCTGTGGTGATGTATCAAACTATGTTAGAATAACAATTCCACTTTAGAAACATTCACTTGTGCATAGTGTTGAAGGACAACATAATTTATTTTGATTCCGTATGCATTTACTGTGAAAAAAGGAACATGTGTTCATATTGCTCTTTATGTGCATTTCTCCCCCTGAAAGCGTCAATTTTGACGGTCTAATGCAGCGAAAGTCACTATTTAAGATTCAGCTGTAGTGATGTATCAAACTATGTTAGAATGACAATTCCACTTCAGAAACATTCATTTATGCATATTATTGAAGGACAACATAGTTTATTTTGATTCTGTATGCAGTTACTGTGAAAACAGCCACGTGTTCATATTGTCTCATTATGTGTTTTTCTGGCTCTGAAAGCGTTAATTTTGACGGTCTAATGCAGCGAATGTCACTATTTAAGATTCAGCTGTGGTGATGTATCAAACTATGTTAGAATAACAATTCCACTTTAGAAACCTTCACTTGTGCATAGTGTTGAAGGACAACATAATTTATTTTGATTCCGTATGCATTTACTGTGAAAAAAGGAACATGTGTTCATATTGCTCTTTATGTGCATTTCTCCCCCTGAAAGCGTCAATTTTGACGGTCTAATGTAACGAATGTCATTATTTAAGATTCAGCTGTGGTGATGTATCAAACTATGTCAGAATGACAATTCCACTTTAGAAACATTCACTTGTGCATAGTGTTGAAGGACAACATAGTTTATTTTGATTCCGTATGCATTTACTGTGAAAAAAGGAACATGTGTTCATATTACTGTTTATGTGCTTTTCACGCTCTGTAGCGTCAATTTTGACGGTCTAATGTAACGAATGTCATTATTTAAGATTCAGCTGTGGTGATGTATCAAACTATGTTAGAATGACAATTCCACTTTAGAAACATTCAGTTGTGCATAGTGTTGAAGGACAACATAATTTATTTTGATTCCGTGTGCATTTACTGTGAAAAAAGGAACATGTGTTCATATTGCTCTTTATGTGCATTTCTCCCCCTGAAAGCGTCAATTTTGACGGTCTAATGTAACGAATGTCATTATTTAAGATTCAGCTGTGGTGATGTATCAAACTATGTTAGAATGACAATTCCACTTTAGAAACATTCACTTGTGCATAGTGTTGAAGGACAACATAGTTTATTTTGATTCCGTATGCATTTACTGTGAAAAAAGGAACATGTGTTCATATTGCTCTTTATGTGCATTTCTCCCTCTGAAAGCGTCAATTTTGACGGTCTAATGTAACGAATGTCATTATTTAAGATTCAGCTGTACTGATGTGTCAAACTATGTTAGAATAACAATTCCACTTTAGAAACATTCAATTGTGCATAATGTTGAAGGACATCATAGTTTATTTTGATTCCGTATGCATTTACTGTGAAAAAAGGAACATGTGTTCATATTGCTCTTATGTGCATTTCTCCCCCTGAATGCGTCAATTTTGACGGTCTAATGCAGCGAAAGTCACTATTTAAGATTCAGCTGTAGTGATGTATCAAACTATGTCAGAATGACAATTCCACTTTAGAAACATTCAATTGTGCATAGTGTTGAAGGACAACATAATTTATTTTGATTCCGTATGCATTTACTGTGAAAAAAGGAACATGTGTTCATATTATCTTATTATGTGTTTTTCTCGCTCTGTAGCGTCAATTTTGACGGCCCAATGCAGTGAAAGTCACTATTTAAGATTCAGCTGTGGTGATGTATCAAACTATGTTAGAATAACAATTCCACTTTAGAAACATTCACTTGTGCATAGTGTTGAAGGACAACATAGTTTATTTTGATTCCGTATGCATTTACTGTGAAAAAAGGAACATGTGTTCATATTGTCTCATTATGTGTTTTTCTGGCTCTGAAAGCGTTAATTTTGACGGTCTAATGCAGCGAATGTCACTATTTAAGATTCAGCTGTGGTGATGTATCAAACTATGTTAGAATGACAATTCCACTTTAGAAACATTCACTTGTGCATAGTGTTGAAGGACAACATAATTTATTTTGATTCCGTATGCATTTACTGTGAAAAAAGGAACATGTGTTCATATTATCTTATCATGTGTTTTTCTCGCTCTGAAAGCGTTAATTTTGACGGTCTAATGCAGCGAATGTCACTATTTAAGATTCAGCTGTGGTGATGTATCAAACTATGTTAGAATGACAATTCCACTTTAGAAACATTCACTTGTGCATAGTGTTGAAGGACAACATAATTTATTTTGATTCCGTATGCATTTACTTTGAAAAAAGGAACGTGTTCATATTACTGTTTATGTGTTTTTCTCGCTTTGAAGCGTCAATTTTGACGGTCTAATGCAGCGAAAGTCACTATTTAAGATTCAGCTGTAGTGATGTATCAAACTATGTCAGAATGACAATTCCACTTTAGAAACATTCAATTTTGCATAGTGTTGAAGGACAACATAGTTTATTTTGATTCCGTATGCATTTTCTGTGAAAAAAGGAACATGTGTTCATATTATCTTATTATGTGTTTTTCTCGCTCTGAAGCGTCAATTTTGACGGCCTAATGCAGCGAAAGTCACTATTTAAGATTCAGCTGTGGTGATGTATCAAACTATGTTAGAATGACAATTCCACTTTAGAAACATTCACTTGTGCATAGTGTTGAAGGACAACATAATTTATTTTGATTCCGTATGCATTTACTTTGAAAAAAGGAACATGTGTTCATATTACTGTTTATGTGTTTTTCTCGCTTTGAAGCGTCAATTTTGACGGTCTAATGCAGCGAAAGTCACTATTTAAGATTCAGCTGTAGTGATGTATCAAACTATGTCAGAATGACAATTCCACTTTAGAAACATTCAATTTTGCATAGTGTTGAAGGACAACATAGTTTATTTTGATTCCGTATGCATTTTCTGTGAAAAAAGGAACATGTGTTCATATTATCTTATTATGTGTTTTTCTCGCTCTGAAGCGTCAATTTTGACGGCCTAATGCAGCGAAAGTCACTATTTAAGATTCAGCTGTGGTGATGTATCAAACTATGTCAGAATGACAATTCCACTTTAGAAACATTCACTTGTGCATAGTGTTGAAGGACAACATAATTTATTTTGATTCCGTATGCATTTACTTTGAAAAAAGGAACATGTGTTCATATTACTGTTTATGTGTTTTTCTCGCTTTGAAGCGTCAATTTTGACGGTCTAATGCAGCGAAAGTCACTATTTAAGATTCAGCTGTAGTGATGTATCAAACTATGTTAGAATGACAATTCCACTTCAGAAACATTCATTTATGCATATTATTGAAGGACAACATAGTTTATTTTGATTCTGTATGCAGTTACTGTGAAAACAGCCACGTGTTCATATTGTCTCATTATGTGTTTTTCTGGCTCTGAAAGCGTTAATTTTGACGGTCTAATGCAGCGAATGTCACTATTTAAGATTCAGCTGTGGTGATGTATCAAACTATGTTAGAATGACAATTCCACTTTAGAAACATTCACTTGTGCATAGTGTTGAAGGACAACATAATTTATTTTGATTCCGTATGCATTTACTTTGAAAAAAGGAACGTGTTCATATTACTGTTTATGTGTTTTTCTCGCTTTGAAGCGTCAATTTTGACGGTCTAATGCAGCGAAAGTCACTATTTAAGATTCAGCTGTAGTGATGTATCAAACTATGTCAGAATGACAATTCCACTTTAGAAACATTCAATTTTGCATAGTGTTGAAGGACAACATAGTTTATTTTGATTCCGTATGCATTTTCTGTGAAAAAAGGAACATGTGTTCATATTATCTTATTATGTGTTTTTCTCGCTCTGAAGCGTCAATTTTGACGGCCTAATGCAGCGAAAGTCACTATTTAAGATTCAGCTGTGGTGATGTATCAAACTATGTTAGAATGACAATTCCACTTTAGAAACATTCACTTGTGCATAGTGTTGAAGGACAACATAATTTATTTTGATTCCGTATGCATTTACTTTGAAAAAAGGAACATGTGTTCATATTACTGTTTATGTGTTTTTCTCGCTTTGAAGCGTCAATTTTGACGGTCTAATGCAGCGAAAGTCACTATTTAAGATTCAGCTGTAGTGATGTATCAAACTATGTCAGAATGACAATTCCACTTTAGAAACATTCAATTTTGCATAGTGTTGAAGGACAACATAGTTTATTTTGATTCCGTATGCATTTTCTGTGAAAAAAGGAACATGTGTTCATATTATCTTATTATGTGTTTTTCTCGCTCTGAAGCGTCAATTTTGACGGCCTAATGCAGCGAAAGTCACTATTTAAGATTCAGCTGTGGTGATGTATCAAACTATGTTAGAATAACAATTCCACTTTAGAAACATTCACTTGTGCATAGTGTTGAAGGACAACATAATTTATTTTGATTCCGTATGCATTTACTTTGAAAAAAGGAACATGTGTTCATATTACTGTTTATGTGTTTTTCTCGCTTTGAAGCGTCAATTTTGACGGTCTAATGCAGCGAAAGTCACTATTTAAGATTCAGCTGTAGTGATGTATCAAACTATGTCAGAATGACAATTCCACTTTAGAAACATTCAATTTTGCATAGTGTTGAAGGACAACATAGTTTATTTTGATTCCGTATGCATTTTCTGTGAAAAAAGGAACATGTGTTCATATTATCTTATTATGTGTTTTTCTCGCTCTGAAGCGTCAATTTTGACGGCCTAATGCAGCGAAAGTCACTATTTAAGATTCAGCTGTAGTGATGTATCAAACTATGTTAGAATGACAATTCCACTTCAGAAACATTCATTTATGCATATTATTGAAGGACAACATAGTTTATTTTGATTCTGTATGCAGTTACTGTGAAAACAGCCACGTGTTCATATTGTCTCATTATGTGTTTTTCTGGCTCTGAAAGCGTTAATTTTGACGGTCTAATGCAGCGAATGTCACTATTTAAGATTCAGCTGTGGTGATGTATCAAACTATGTTAGAATAACAATTCCACTTTAGAAACATTCACTTGTGCATAGTGTTGAAGGACAACATAATTTATTTTGATTCCGTATGCATTTACTGTGAAAAAAGGAACATGTGTTCATATTGCTCTTTATGTGCATTTCTCCCCCTGAAAGCGTCAATTTTGACGGTCTAATGTAACGAATGTCATTATTTAAGATTCAGCTGTGGTGATGTATCAAACTATGTCAGAATGACAATTCCACTTTAGAAACATTCACTTGTGCATAGTGTTGAAGGACAACATAGTTTATTTTGATTCCGTATGCATTTACTGTGAAAAAAGGAACATGTGTTCATATTACTGTTTATGTGCTTTTCACGCTCTGTAGCGTCAATTTTGACGGTCTAATGTAACGAATGTCATTATTTAAGATTCAGCTGTGGTGATGTATCAAACTATGTTAGAATGACAATTCCACTTTAGAAACATTCAGTTGTGCATAGTGTTGAAGGACAACATAATTTATTTTGATTCCGTGTGCATTTACTGTGAAAAAAGGAACATGTGTTCATATTGCTCTTTATGTGCATTTCTCCCCCTGAAAGCGTCAATTTTGACGGTCTAATGTAACGAATGTCATTATTTAAGATTCAGCTGTGGTGATGTATCAAACTATGTTAGAATGACAATTCCACTTTAGAAACATTCACTTGTGCATAGTGTTGAAGGACAACATAGTTTATTTTGATTCCGTATGCATTTACTGTGAAAAAAGGAACATGTGTTCATATTGCTCTTTATGTGCATTTCTCCCTCTGAAAGCGTCAATTTTGACGGTCTAATGTAACGAATGTCATTATTTAAGATTCAGCTGTACTGATGTGTCAAACTATGTTAGAATAACAATTCCACTTTAGAAACATTCAATTGTGCATAATGTTGAAGGACATCATAGTTTATTTTGATTCCGTATGCATTTACTGTGAAAAAAGGAACATGTGTTCATATTGCTCTTATGTGCATTTCTCCCCCTGAATGCGTCAATTTTGACGGTCTAATGCAGCGAAAGTCACTATTTAAGATTCAGCTGTAGTGATGTATCAAACTATGTCAGAATGACAATTCCACTTTAGAAACATTCAATTGTGCATAGTGTTGAAGGACAACATAATTTATTTTGATTCCGTATGCATTTACTGTGAAAAAAGGAACATGTGTTCATATTACTGTTTATGTGTTTTTCTCGCTTTGAAGCGTCAATTTTGACGGTCTAATGCAGCGAAAGTCACTATTTAAGATTCAGCTGTAGTGATGTATCAAACTATGTTAGAATGACAATTCCACTTCAGAAACATTCATTTATGCATATTATTGAAGGACAACATAGTTTATTTTGATTCTGTATGCAGTTACTGTGAAAACAGCCACGTGTTCATATTGTCTCATTATGTGTTTTTCTGGCTCTGAAAGCGTTAATTTTGACGGTCTAATGCAGCGAATGTCACTATTTAAGATTCAGCTGTGGTGATGTATCAAACTATGTTAGAATGACAATTCCACTTTAGAAACATTCACTTGTGCATAGTGTTGAAGGACAACATAATTTATTTTGATTCCGTATGCATTTACTTTGAAAAAAGGAACATGTGTTCATATTACTGTTTATGTGTTTTTCTCGCTTTGAAGCGTCAATTTTGACGGTCTAATGCAGCGAAAGTCACTATTTAAGATTCAGCTGTAGTGATGTATCAAACTATGTCAGAATGACAATTCCACTTTAGAAACATTCAATTTTGCATAGTGTTGAAGGACAACATAGTTTATTTTGATTCCGTATGCATTTTCTGTGAAAAAAGGAACATGTGTTCATATTATCTTATTATGTGTTTTTCTCGCTCTGAAGCGTCAATTTTGACGGCCTAATGCAGCGAAAGTCACTATTTAAGATTCAGCTGTGGTGATGTATCAAACTATGTTAGAATAACAATTCCACTTTAGAAACATTCACTTGTGCATAGTGTTGAAGGACAACATAATTTATTTTGATTCCGTATGCATTTACTGTGAAAAAAGGAACATGTGTTCATATTGCTCTTTATGTGCATTTCTCCCCCTGAAAGCGTCAATTTTGACGGTCTAATGTAACGAATGTCATTATTTAAGATTCAGCTGTGGTGATGTATCAAACTATGTCAGAATGACAATTCCACTTTAGAAACATTCAGTTGTGCATAGTGTTGAAGGACAACATAATTTATTTTGATTCCGTATGCATTTACTTTGAAAAAAGGAACATGTGTTCATATTACTGTTTATGTGTTTTTCTCGCTTTGAAGCGTCAATTTTGACGGTCTAATGCAGCGAAAGTCACTATTTAAGATTCAGCTGTAGTGATGTATCAAACTATGTCAGAATGACAATTCCACTTTAGAAACATTCAATTTTGCATAGTGTTGAAGGACAACATAGTTTATTTTGATTCCGTATGCATTTACTGTGAAAAAAGGAACATGTGTTCATATTATCTTATTATGTGCTTTTCACGCTCTGTAGCGTCAATTTTGACGGTCTAATGTAACGAAAGTCACTATTTAAGATTCAGCTGTAGTGATGTATCAAACTATGTTAGAATGACAATTCCACTTTAGAAACATTCACTTGTGCATAGTGTTGAAGGACAACATAGTTTATTTTGATTCCGTATGCATTTACTGTGAAAAAAGGAACATGTGTTCATATTGCTCTTTATGTGCATTTCTCCCTCTGAAAGCGTCAATTTTGACGGTCTAATGTAACGAATGTCATTATTTAAGATTCAGCTGTACTGATGTGTCAAACTATGTTAGAATAACAATTCCACTTTAGAAACATTCAATTGTGCATAATGTTGAAGGACATCATAGTTTATTTTGATTCCGTATGCATTTACTGTGAAAAAAGGAACATGTGTTCATATTGCTCTTATGTGCATTTCTCCCCCTGAATGCGTCAATTTTGACGGTCTAATGCAGCGAAAGTCACTATTTAAGATTCAGCTGTAGTGATGTATCAAACTATGTCAGAATGACAATTCCACTTTAGAAACATTCAATTGTGCATAGTGTTGAAGGACAACATAATTTATTTTGATTCCGTATGCATTTACTGTGAAAAAAGGAGCATGTGTTCATATTATCTTATTATGTGTTTTTCTCGCTCTGTAGCGTCAATTTTGACGGCCCAATGCAGTGAAAGTCACTATTTAAGATTCAGCTGTGGTGATGTATCAAACTATGTTAGAATAACAATTCCACTTTAGAAACATTCACTTGTGCATAGTGTTGAAGGACAACATAGTTTATTTTGATTCCGTATGCATTTACTGTGAAAAAAGGAACATGTGTTCATATTGCTCTTTATGTGCATTTCTCCCTCTGAAAGCGTCAATTTTGACGGTCTAATGTAACGAATGTCACTATTTAAGATTCAGCTGTGGTGATGTATCAAACTATGTTAGAATAACAATTCCACTTTAGAAACATTCACTTGTGCATAGTGTTGAAGGACAACATAATTTATTTTGATTCCGTATGCATTTACTATGAAAAAAGGAACATGTGTTCATATTACTGTTTATGTGTTTTTCTCGCTTTGAAGCGTCAATTTTGACGGTCTAATGCAGCGAAAGTCACTATTTAAGATTCAGCTGTAGTGATGTATCAAACTATGTTAGAATGACAATTCCACTTCAGAAACATTCATTTATGCATATTATTGAAGGACAACATAGTTTATTTTGATTCTGTATGCAGTTACTGTGAAAACAGCCACGTGTTCATATTGTCTCATTATGTGTTTTTCTGGCTCTGAAAGCGTTAATTTTGACGGTCTAATGCAGCGAATGTCACTATTTAAGATTCAGCTGTGGTGATGTATCAAACTATGTTAGAATGACAATTCCACTTTAGAAACATTCACTTGTGCATAGTGTTGAAGGACAACATAATTTATTTTGATTCCGTATGCATTTACTTTGAAAAAAGGAACATGTGTTCATATTACTGTTTATGTGTTTTTCTCGCTTTGAAGCGTCAATTTTGACGGTCTAATGCAGCGAAAGTCACTATTTAAGATTCAGCTGTAGTGATGTATCAAACTATGTCAGAATGACAATTCCACTTTAGAAACATTCAATTTTGCATAGTGTTGAAGGACAACATAGTTTATTTTGATTCCGTATGCATTTTCTGTGAAAAAAGGAACATGTGTTCATATTATCTTATTATGTGTTTTTCTCGCTCTGAAGCGTCAATTTTGACGGCCTAATGCAGCGAAAGTCACTATTTAAGATTCAGCTGTGGTGATGTATCAAACTATGTTAGAATAACAATTCCACTTTAGAAACATTCACTTGTGCATAGTGTTGAAGGACAACATAATTTATTTTGATTCCGTATGCATTTACTGTGAAAAAAGGAACATGTGTTCATATTGCTCTTTATGTGCATTTCTCCCCCTGAAAGCGTCAATTTTGACGGTCTAATGTAACGAATGTCATTATTTAAGATTCAGCTGTGGTGATGTATCAAACTATGTCAGAATGACAATTCCACTTTAGAAACATTCAGTTGTGCATAGTGTTGAAGGACAACATAATTTATTTTGATTCCGTATGCATTTACTTTGAAAAAAGGAACATGTGTTCATATTACTGTTTATGTGTTTTTCTCGCTTTGAAGCGTCAATTTTGACGGTCTAATGCAGCGAAAGTCACTATTTAAGATTCAGCTGTAGTGATGTATCAAACTATGTCAGAATGACAATTCCACTTTAGAAACATTCAATTTTGCATAGTGTTAAAGGACAACATAGTTTATTTTGATTCGGTATGCATTTACTGTGAAAAAAGGAACATGTGTTCATATTACTGTTTATGTGCTTTTCACGCTCTGTAGCGTCAATTTTGACGGTCTAATGTAACGAATGTCATTATTTAAGATTCAGCTGTGGTGATGTATCAAACTATGTTAGAATGACAATTCCACTTTAGAAACATTCAGTTGTGCATAGTGTTGAAGGACAACATAATTTATTTTGATTCCGTGTGCATTTACTGTGAAAAAAGGAACATGTGTTCATATTGCTCTTTATGTGCATTTCTCCCCCTGAAAGCGTCAATTTTGACGGTCTAATGTAACGAATGTCATTATTTAAGATTCAGCTGTGGTGATGTATCAAACTATGTCAGAATGACAATTCCACTTTAGAAACATTCAGTTGTGCATAGTGTTGAAGGACAACATAATTTATTTTGATTCCGTATGCATTTACTGTGAAAAAAGGAACATGTGTTCATATTATCTTATTATGTGTTTTTCTCGCTCTGAAGCGTCAATTTTGACGGACTAATGCAGCGAAAGTCACTATTTAAGATTCAGCTGTGGTGATGTATCAAACTATGTTAGAATGACAATTCCACTTCAGAAACATTCATTTATGCATATTATTGAAGGACAGCATAGTTTATTTTGATTCTGTATGCAGTTACTGTGAAAACAGCCACGTGTTCATATTGTCTCATTATGTGTTTTTCTGGCTCTGAAAGCGTTAATTTTGACGGTCTAATGCAGCGAATGTCACTATTTAAGATTCAGCTGTGGTGATGTATCAAACTATGTCAGAATGACAATTCCACTTTAGAAACATTCATTTATGCATATTATTGAAGGACAACATAGTTTATTTTGATTCTGTATGCAGTTACTGTGAAAACAGCCACGTGTTCATATTGTCTCATTATGTGTTTTTCTGGCTCTGAAAGCGTTAATTTTGACGGTCTAATGCAGCGAATGTCACTATTTAAGATTCAGCTGTGGTGATGTATCAAACTATGTCAGAATGACAATTCCACTTTAGAAACATTCATTTATGTATATTATTGAAGGACAACATAGTTTATTTTGATTCTGTATGCAGTTACTGTGAAAACAGCCACGTGTTCATATTGTCTCATTATGTGTTTTTCTGGCTCTGAAAGCGTTAATTTTGACGGTCTAATGCAAATGTCACTATTTAAGATTCAGCTGTGGTGATGTATCAAACTATGTTAGAATAACAATTCCACTTTAGAAACATTCACTTGTGCATAGCGTTGAAGGACAACATAGTTTATTTTGATTCCGTATGCATTTACTGTGAAAAAAAGAACATGTGTTCATATTGCTCTTTATGTGCATTTCTCCCCTTGAAAGCGTCAATTTTGACGGTCTAATGCAGCGAAAGTCACTATTTAAGATTCAGCTGTGGTGATGTATCGAACTATGTCAGAATGACAATTCCACTTTAGAAACATTCAGTTGTGCATAGTGTTGAAGGACAACATAATTTATTTTGATTCCGTATGCATTTACTGTGAAAAAGGGAACATGTGTTCATATTATCTTATCATGTGTTTTTCTCGCTCTGAAGCGTCAATTTTGACGGCCTAATGCAGCGAAAGTCACTATTTAAGATTCAGCTGTGGTGATGTATCAAACTATGTTAGAATAACAATTCCACTTTAGAAACATTCACTTGTGCATAGTGTTGAAGGACAACATAGTTTATTTTGATTCCGTATGCATTTACTGTGAAAAAAGGAACATGTGTTCATATTGCTCTTTATGTGCATTTCTCCCTCTGAAAGCGTCAGTTTTGACGGTCTAATGTAACGAATGTCATTATTTAAGATTCAGCTGTAGTGATGTATCAAACTATGTCAGAATGACAATTCCACTTTAGAAACATTCAATTGTGCATAGTGTTGAAGGACAACATAGTTTATTTTGATTCCGTATGCATTTACTGTGAAAAAAGGAACATGTGTTCATATTATCTTATTATGTGTTTTTCTCGCTCTGTAGCGTCAATTTTGACGGCCTAATGCAGCGAAAGTCACTATTTAAGATTCAGCTGTGGTGATGTATCAAACTATGTTAGAATAACAATTCCACTTTAGAAACATTCACTTGTGCATAGTGTTGAAGGACAACATAGTTTATTTTGATTCCGTATGCATTTACTGTGAAAAAAGGAACATGTGTTCATATTGCTCTTATGTGCATTTCTCCCCCTGAATGCGTCAATTTTGACGGTCTAATGCAGCGAAAGTCACTATTTAAGATTCAGCTGTAGTGATGTATCAAACTATGTCAGAATGACAATTCCACTTTAGAAACATTCAATTGTGCATAGTGTTGAAGGACAACATAATTTATTTTGATTCCGTATGCATTTACTGTGAAAAAAGGAACATGTGTTCATATTATCTTATTATGTGTTTTTCTCGCTCTGTAGCGTCAATTTTGACGGCCCAATGCAGTGAAAGTCACTATTTAAGATTCAGCTGTGGTGATGTATCAAACTATGTTAGAATAACAATTCCACTTTAGAAACATTCACTTGTGCATAGTGTTGAAGGACAACATAGTTTATTTTGATTCCGTATGCATTTACTGTGAAAAAAGGAACATGTGTTCATATTGCTCTTTATGTGCATTTCTCCCTCTGAAAGCGTCAATTTTGACGGTCTAATGTAACGAATGTCACTATTTAAGATTCAGCTGTGGTGATGTATCAAACTATGTCAGAATGACAATTCCACTTTAGAAACATTCAATTGTGCATAGTGTTGAAGGACAACATAGTTTATTTTGATTCCGTATGCATTTACTGTGAAAAAAGGAACATGTGTTCATATTACTGTTTCTGTGCTTTTCTCGCTCTGTAGCGTCAATTTTGACGGTCTAATGCAGCGAAAGTCACTATTTAAGATTCAGCTGTAGTGATGTATCAAACTATGTCAGAATGACAATTCCACTTTAGAAACATTCAATTGTGCATAGTGTTGAGAGACAACATAGTTTATTTTGATTCCGTATGCATTTACTGTGAAAAAAGGAACATGTGTTCATATTATCTTATTATGTGTTTTTCTCGCTCTGAAGCGTCAATTTTGACGGTCTAATGCAGCGAAAGTCACTATTTAAGATTCAGCTGTAGTGATGTATCAAACTATGTCAGAATGACAATTCCACTTTAGAAACATTCAATTGTGCATAGTGTTGAAGGACAACATAATTTATTTTGATTCCGTATGCATTTACTGTGAAAAAAGGAACATGTGTTCATATTACTGTTTATGTGCTTTTCACGCTCTGTAGCATCAATTTTGACGGTCTAATGTAACGAATGTCATTATTTAAGATTCAGCTGTGGTGATGTATCAAACTATGTTAGAATGACAATTCCACTTTAGAAACATTCACTTGTGCATAGTGTTGAAGGACAACATAATTTATTTTGATTCCGTATGCATTTACTGTGAAAAAAGGAACATGTGTTCATATTACTGTTTATGTGTTTTTCTCGCTTTGAAGCGTCAATTTTGACGGTCTAATGCAGCGAAAGTCACTATTTAAGATTCAGCTGTAGTGATGTATCAAACTATGTCAGAATGACAATTCCACTTTAGAAACATTCAATTGTGCATAGTGTTGAAGGACAACATAATTTATTTTGATTCCGTATGCATTTACTGTGAAAAAAGGAACATGTGTTCATATTATCTTATTATGTGTTTTTCTCGCTCTGTAGCGTCAATTTTGACGGCCTAATGCAGCGAAAGTCACTATTTAAGATTCAGCTGTGGTGATGTATCAAACTATGTTAGAATAACAATTCCACTTTAGAAACATTCACTTGTGCATAGTGTTGAAGGACAACATAGTTTATTTTGATTCCGTATGCATTTACTGTGAAAAAAGGAACATGTGTTCATATTGCTCTTTATGTGCATTTCTCCCTCTGAAAGCGTCAGTTTTGACGGTCTAATGTAACGAATGTCATTATTTAAGATTCAGCTGTGGTGATGTATCAAACTATGTCAGAATGACAATTCCACTTTAGAAACATTCAATTGTGCATAGTGTTGAAGGACAACATAGTTTATTTTGATTCCGTATGCATTTACTGTGAAAAAAGGAACATGTGTTCATATTACTGTTTCTGTGCTTTTCTCGCTCTGTAGCGTCAATTTTGACGGTCTAATGCAGCGAAAGTCACTATTTAAGATTCAGCTGTAGTGATGTATCAAACCATGTCAGAATGACAATTCCACTTTAGAAACATTCAATTGTGCATAGTGTTGAAGGACAACATAATTTATTTTGATTCCGTATGCATTTACTGTGAAAAAAGGAACATGTGTTCATATTATCTTATTATGTGTTTTTCTCGCTCTCTAGCGTCAATTTTGACGGCCTAATGCAGCGAAAGTCACTATTTAAGATTCAGCTGTGGTGATGTATCAAACTATGTTAGAATAACAATTCCACTTTAGAAACATTCACTTGTGCATAGTGTTGAAGGACAACATAGTTTATTTTGATTCCGTATGCATTTACTGTGAAAAAAGGAACATGTGTTCATATTACTGTTTCTGTGCTTTTCTCGCTCTGTAGCGTCAATTTTGACGGTCTAATGCAGCGAAAGTCACTATTTAAGATTCAGCTGTAGTGATGTATCAAACTATGTCAGAATGACAATTCCACTTTAGAAACATTCAATTGTGCATAGTGTTGAGAGACAACATAGTTTATTTTGATTCCGTATGCATTTACTATGAAAAAAGGAACATGTGTTCATATTGCTCTTATGTGCATTTCTCCCCCTGAATGCGTCAATTTTGACGGTCTAATGCAGCGAAAGTCACTATTTAAGATTCAGCTGTAGTGATGTATCAAACTATGTCAGAATGACAATTCCACTTTAGAAACATTCAATTGTGCATAGTGTTGAAAGACAACATAGTTTATTTTGATTCCGTATGCATTTACTGTGAAAAAAGGAACATGTGTTCATATTATCTTATCATGTGTTTTTCTCGCTCTGAAGCGTCAATTTTGACGGTCTAATGCAGCGAAAGTCACTATTTAAGATTCAGCTGTAGTGATGTATCAAACTATGTCAGAATGACAATTCCACTTTAGAAACATTCAATTGTGCATAGTGTTGAAGGACAACATAATTTATTTTGATTCCGTATGCATTTACTGTGAAAAAAGGAAGATGTGTTCATATTGCTCTTTATGTGCATTTCTCCCCCTGAAAGCGTCAATTTTGACGGTCTAATGTAACGAATGTCATTATTTAAGATTCAGCTGTACTGATGTGTCAAACTATGTTAGAATAACAATTCCACTTTAGAAACATTCAGTTGTGCATAGTGTTGAAGGACAACATAATTTATTTTGATTCCGTATGCATTTACTGTGAAAAAGGGAACATGTGTTCATATTATCTTATCATGTGTTTTTCTCGCTCTGAAGCGTCAATTTTGACGGCCTAATGCAGCGAAAGTCACTATTTAAGATTCAGCTGTGGTGATGTAT
Organism: Chaetodon trifascialis; assembly: GCF_039877785.1. Lineage (NCBI taxonomy): Eukaryota > Metazoa > Chordata > Actinopteri > Chaetodontiformes > Chaetodontidae > Chaetodon > Chaetodon trifascialis. The sequence goes on from NC_092063.1 coordinate 30,566,566, forward strand.
CAAACTATGTTAGAATAACAATTCCACTTTAGAAACATTCACTTGTGCATAGTGTTGAAGGACAACATAGTTTATTTTGATTCCGTATGCATTTACTGTGAAAAAAGGAACATGTGTTCATATTGCTCTTTATGTGCATTTCTCCCTCTGAAAGCGTCAGTTTTGACGGTCTAATGTAACGAATGTCATTATTTAAGATTCAGCTGTAGTGATGTATCAAACTATGTCAGAATGACAATTCCACTTTAGAAACATTCAATTGTGCATAGTGTTGAAGGACAACATAGTTTATTTTGATTCCGTATGCATTTACTGTGAAAAAAGGAACATGTGTTCATATTGCTCTTATGTGCATTTCTCCCCCTGAATGCGTCAATTTTGACGGTCTAATGCAGCGAAAGTCACTATTTAAGATTCAGCTGTAGTGATGTATCAAACTATGTCAGAATGACAATTCCACTTTAGAAACATTCAATTGTGCATAGTGTTGAAGGACAACATAATTTATTTTGATTCCGTATGCATTTACTGTGAAAAAAGGAACATGTGTTCATATTATCTTATTATGTGTTTTTCTCGCTCTGTAGCGTCAATTTTGACGGCCCAATGCAGTGAAAGTCACTATTTAAGATTCAGCTGTGGTGATGTATCAAACTATGTTAGAATAACAATTCCACTTTAGAAACATTCACTTGTGCATAGTGTTGAAGGACAACATAGTTTATTTTGATTCCGTATGCATTTACTGTGAAAAAAGGAACATGTGTTCATATTGCTCTTTATGTGCATTTCTCCCTCTGAAAGCGTCAATTTTGACGGTCTAATGTAACGAATGTCACTATTTAAGATTCAGCTGTGGTGATGTATCAAACTATGTCAGAATGACAATTCCACTTTAGAAACATTCAATTGTGCATAGTGTTGAAGGACAACATAGTTTATTTTGATTCCGTATGCATTTACTGTGAAAAAAGGAACATGTGTTCATATTACTGTTTCTGTGCTTTTCTCGCTCTGTAGCGTCAATTTTGACGGTCTAATGCAGCGAAAGTCACTATTTAAGATTCAGCTGTAGTGATGTATCAAACTATGTCAGAATGACAATTCCACTTTAGAAACATTCAATTGTGCATAGTGTTGAGAGACAACATAGTTTATTTTGATTCCGTATGCATTTACTGTGAAAAAAGGAACATGTGTTCATATTATCTTATTATGTGTTTTTCTCGCTCTGAAGCGTCAATTTTGACGGTCTAATGCAGCGAAAGTCACTATTTAAGATTCAGCTGTAGTGATGTATCAAACTATGTCAGAATGACAATTCCACTTTAGAAACATTCAATTGTGCATAGTGTTGAAGGACAACATAATTTATTTTGATTCCGTATGCATTTACTGTGAAAAAAGGAACATGTGTTCATATTACTGTTTATGTGCTTTTCACGCTCTGTAGCATCAATTTTGACGGTCTAATGTAACGAATGTCATTATTTAAGATTCAGCTGTGGTGATGTATCAAACTATGTTAGAATGACAATTCCACTTTAGAAACATTCACTTGTGCATAGTGTTGAAGGACAACATAATTTATTTTGATTCCGTATGCATTTACTGTGAAAAAAGGAACATGTGTTCATATTACTGTTTATGTGTTTTTCTCGCTTTGAAGCGTCAATTTTGACGGTCTAATGCAGCGAAAGTCACTATTTAAGATTCAGCTGTAGTGATGTATCAAACTATGTCAGAATGACAATTCCACTTTAGAAACATTCAATTGTGCATAGTGTTGAAGGACAACATAATTTATTTTGATTCCGTATGCATTTACTGTGAAAAAAGGAACATGTGTTCATATTATCTTATTATGTGTTTTTCTCGCTCTGTAGCGTCAATTTTGACGGCCTAATGCAGCGAAAGTCACTATTTAAGATTCAGCTGTGGTGATGTATCAAACTATGTTAGAATAACAATTCCACTTTAGAAACATTCACTTGTGCATAGTGTTGAAGGACAACATAGTTTATTTTGATTCCGTATGCATTTACTGTGAAAAAAGGAACATGTGTTCATATTGCTCTTTATGTGCATTTCTCCCTCTGAAAGCGTCAGTTTTGACGGTCTAATGTAACGAATGTCATTATTTAAGATTCAGCTGTGGTGATGTATCAAACTATGTCAGAATGACAATTCCACTTTAGAAACATTCAATTGTGCATAGTGTTGAAGGACAACATAGTTTATTTTGATTCCGTATGCATTTACTGTGAAAAAAGGAACATGTGTTCATATTACTGTTTCTGTGCTTTTCTCGCTCTGTAGCGTCAATTTTGACGGTCTAATGCAGCGAAAGTCACTATTTAAGATTCAGCTGTAGTGATGTATCAAACCATGTCAGAATGACAATTCCACTTTAGAAACATTCAATTGTGCATAGTGTTGAAGGACAACATAATTTATTTTGATTCCGTATGCATTTACTGTGAAAAAAGGAACATGTGTTCATATTATCTTATTATGTGTTTTTCTCGCTCTCTAGCGTCAATTTTGACGGCCTAATGCAGCGAAAGTCACTATTTAAGATTCAGCTGTGGTGATGTATCAAACTATGTTAGAATAACAATTCCACTTTAGAAACATTCACTTGTGCATAGTGTTGAAGGACAACATAGTTTATTTTGATTCCGTATGCATTTACTGTGAAAAAAGGAACATGTGTTCATATTACTGTTTCTGTGCTTTTCTCGCTCTGTAGCGTCAATTTTGACGGTCTAATGCAGCGAAAGTCACTATTTAAGATTCAGCTGTAGTGATGTATCAAACTATGTCAGAATGACAATTCCACTTTAGAAACATTCAATTGTGCATAGTGTTGAGAGACAACATAGTTTATTTTGATTCCGTATGCATTTACTATGAAAAAAGGAACATGTGTTCATATTGCTCTTATGTGCATTTCTCCCCCTGAATGCGTCAATTTTGACGGTCTAATGCAGCGAAAGTCACTATTTAAGATTCAGCTGTAGTGATGTATCAAACTATGTCAGAATGACAATTCCACTTTAGAAACATTCAATTGTGCATAGTGTTGAAAGACAACATAGTTTATTTTGATTCCGTATGCATTTACTGTGAAAAAAGGAACATGTGTTCATATTATCTTATCATGTGTTTTTCTCGCTCTGAAGCGTCAATTTTGACGGTCTAATGCAGCGAAAGTCACTATTTAAGATTCAGCTGTAGTGATGTATCAAACTATGTCAGAATGACAATTCCACTTTAGAAACATTCAATTGTGCATAGTGTTGAAGGACAACATAATTTATTTTGATTCCGTATGCATTTACTGTGAAAAAAGGAACATGTGTTCATATTGCTCTTTATGTGCATTTCTCCCCCTGAAAGCGTCAATTTTGACGGTCTAATGTAACGAATGTCATTATTTAAGATTCAGCTGTACTGATGTGTCAAACTATGTCAGAATGACAATTCCACTTTAGAAACATTCAATTGTGCATAGTGTTGAAGGACAACATAGTTTATTTTGATTCCGTATGCATTTACTGTGAAAAAAGGAACATGTGTTCATATTATCTTATTATGTGTTTTTCTCGCTCTGTAGCGTCAATTTTGACGGCCTAATGCAGCGAAAGTCACTATTTAAGATTCAGCTGTGGTGATGTATCAAACTATGTTAGAATAACAATTCCACTTTAGAAACATTCACTTGTGCATAGTGTTGAAGGACAACATAGTTTATTTTGATTCCGTATGCATTTACTGTGAAAAAAGGAACATGTGTTCATATTGCTCTTTATGTGCATTTCTCCCCCTGAAAGCGTCAATTTTGACGGTCTAATGTAACGAATGTCATTATTTAAGATTCAGCTGTACTGATGTGTCAAACTATGTTAGAATAACAATTCCACTTTAGAAACATTCAATTGTGCATAATGTTGAAGGACATCATAGTTTATTTTGATTCCGTATGCATTTACTGTGAAAAAAGGAACATGTGTTCATATTGCTCTTTATGTGCATTTCTCCCCCTGAAAGCGTCAATTTTGACGGTCTAATGTAACGAATGTCACTATTTAAGATTCAGCTGTGGTGATGTATCAAACTATGTCAGAATGACAATTCCACTTTAGAAACATTCAATTGTGCATAGTGTTGAAGGACAACATAGTTTATTTTGATTCCGTATGCATTTACTGTGAAAAAAGGAACATGTGTTTATATTACTGTTTCTGTGCTTTTCTCGCTCTGTAGCGTCAATTTTGACGGTCTAATGCAGCGAAAGTCACTATTTAAGATTCAGCTGTAGTGATGTATCAAACTATGTCAGAATGACAATTCCACTTTAGAAACATTCAATTGTGCATAGTGTTGAGAGACAACATAGTTTATTTTGATTCCGTATGCATTTACTGTGAAAAAAGGAACATGTGTTCATATTATCTTATTATGTGTTTTTCTCGCTCTGAAGCGTCAATTTTGACGGTCTAATGCAGCGAAAGTCACTATTTAAGATTCAGCTGTAGTGATGTATCAAACTATGTCAGAATGACAATTCCACTTTAGAAACATTCAATTGTGCATAGTGTTGAAGGACAACATAATTTATTTTGATTCCGTATGCATTTACTGTGAAAAAAGGAACATGTGTTCATATTACTGTTTATGTGCTTTTCACGCTCTGTAGCGTCAATTTTGACGGTCTAATGTAACGAATGTCATTATTTAAGATTCAGCTGTGGTGATGTATCAAACTATGTTAGAATGACAATTCCACTTTAGAAACATTCAGTTGTGCATAGTGTTGAAGGACAACATAATTTATTTTGATTCCGTATGCATTTACTGTGAAAAAAGGAACATGTGTTCATATTACTGTTTATGTGTTTTTCTCGCTTTGAAGCGTCAATTTTGACGGTCTAATGCAGCGAAAGTCACTATTTAAGATTCAGCTGTAGTGATGTATCAAACTATGTCAGAATGACAATTCCACTTTAGAAACATTCAATTGTGCATAGTGTTGAAGGACAACATAATTTATTTTGATTCCGTATGCATTTACTGTGAAAAAAGGAACATGTGTTCATATTATCTTATTATGTGTTTTTCTCGCTCTGTAGCGTCAATTTTGACGGCCTAATGCAGCGAAAGTCACTATTTAAGATTCAGCTGTGGTGATGTATCAAACTATGTTAGAATAACAATTCCACTTTAGAAACATTCACTTGTGCATAGTGTTGAAGGACAACATAGTTTATTTTGATTCCGTATGCATTTACTGTGAAAAAAGGAACATGTGTTCATATTGCTCTTTATGTGCATTTCTCCCTCTGAAAGCGTCAGTTTTGACGGTCTAATGTAACGAATGTCATTATTTAAGATTCAGCTGTGGTGATGTATCAAACTATGTCAGAATGACAATTCCACTTTAGAAACATTCAATTGTGCATAGTGTTGAAGGACAACATAGTTTATTTTGATTCCGTATGCATTTACTGTGAAAAAAGGAACATGTGTTCATATTACTGTTTCTGTGCTTTTCTCGCTCTGTAGCGTCAATTTTGACGGTCTAATGCAGCGAAAGTCACTATTTAAGATTCAGCTGTAGTGATGTATCAAACCATGTCAGAATGACAATTCCACTTTAGAAACATTCAATTGTGCATAGTGTTGAAGGACAACATAATTTATTTTGATTCCGTATGCATTTACTGTGAAAAAAGGAACATGTGTTCATATTATCTTATTATGTGTTTTTCTCGCTCTCTAGCGTCAATTTTGACGGCCTAATGCAGCGAAAGTCACTATTTAAGATTCAGCTGTGGTGATGTATCAAACTATGTTAGAATAACAATTCCACTTTAGAAACATTCACTTGTGCATAGTGTTGAAGGACAACATAGTTTATTTTGATTCCGTATGCATTTACTGTGAAAAAAGGAACATGTGTTCATATTGCTCTTTATGTGCATTTCTCCCTCTGAAAGCGTCAATTTTGACGGTCTAATGTAACGAATGTCACTATTTAAGATTCAGCTGTGGTGATGTATCAAACTATGTCAGAATGACAATTCCACTTTAGAAACATTCAATTGTGCATAGTGTTGAAGGACAACATAGTTTATTTTGATTCCGTATGCATTTACTGTGAAAAAAGGAACATGTGTTCATATTATCTTATTATGTGTTTTTCTCGCTCTGTAGCGTCAATTTTGACGGCCTAATGCAGCGAAAGTCACTATTTAAGATTCAGCTGTGGTGATGTATCAAACTATGTCAGAATGACAATTCCACTTTAGAAACATTCACTTGTGCATAGTGTTGAAGGACAACATAGTTTATTTTGATTCCGTATGCATTTACTGTGAAAAAAGGAACATGTGTTCATATTACTGTTTATGTGCATTTCTCCCTCTGAAAGCGTCAATTTTGACGGTCTAATGTAACGAATGTCACTATTTAAGATTCAGCTGTGGTGATGTATCAAACTATGTCAGAATGACAATTCCACTTTAGAAACATTCAATTGTGCATAGTGTTGAAGGACAACATAGTTTATTTTGATTCCGTATGCATTTACTGTGAAAAAAGGAACATGTGTTCATATTATCTTATTATGTGTTTTTCTCGCTCTGTAGCGTCAATTTTGACGGCCTAATGCAGCGAAAGTCACTATTTAAGATTCAGCTGTGGTGATGTATCAAACTATGTTAGAATAACAATTCCACTTTAGAAACATTCACTTGTGCATAGTGTTGAAGGACAACATAGTTTATTTTGATTCCGTATGCATTTACTGTGAAAAAAGGAACATGTGTTCATATTACTGTTTCTGTGCTTTTCTCGCTCTGTAGCGTCAATTTTGACGGTCTAATGCAGCGAAAGTCACTATTTAAGATTCAGCTGTAGTGATGTATCAAACTATGTCAGAATGACAATTCCACTTTAGAAACATTCAATTGTGCATAGTGTTGAGAGACAACATAGTTTATTTTGATTCCGTATGCATTTACTGTGAAAAAAGGAACATGTGTTCATATTATCTTATTATGTGTTTTTCTCGCTCTGAAGCGTCAATTTTGACGGTCTAATGCAGCGAAAGTCACTATTTAAGATTCAGCTGTAGTGATGTATCAAACTATGTCAGAATGACAATTCCACTTTAGAAACATTCAATTGTGCATAGTGTTGAAGGACAACATAATTTATTTTGATTCCGTATGCATTTACTGTGAAAAAAGGAACATGTGTTCATATTACTGTTTATGTGCTTTTCACGCTCTGTAGCGTCAATTTTGACGGTCTAATGTAACGAATGTCATTATTTAAGATTCAGCTGTGGTGATGTATCAAACTATGTTAGAATGACAATTCCACTTTAGAAACATTCAGTTGTGCATAGTGTTGAAGGACAACATAATTTATTTTGATTCCGTATGCATTTACTGTGAAAAAAGGAA